>NW_027494918.1:0-257183 GCF_021521415.1 Bidens hawaiensis
AAACACAAACCAAGCCCATTTCATAAGTAAACAGGTCAAAGGTTATATCTTACCACTTTCCTGACACGCTCATTGGCAGCAGGAGTTCCTCCAGTAACAGATTCAGCAAGATACGGACTGCTAACACGAACCTCATTCATCACCACTATCGCAGTCTTGTCCCATCTAACAGGTAGGCTGAATAAAGAAAGGGCAAAATATTATATATAAAGTAATTGAAAAATCCATAATGTACATATATCTTACAGTTATGAAAAGTACTTTTAAGATTTAACTCGGATTTTGATACTTAAAGAAGTCACATAAAAAGAGAAAATCATGAATGGGCTCATTGTATGAACCACAAAGGCGCTTCATCCTTAAAATACAGGTAAGGACTAAGGAGTAAGAACGCTAAAATTCAGGTATTGAGAATTACTTTGAAAATATTGAAGACTGATCTTTTTGTTTTGATGTTACATAAGCGTCTATGGAATTCTTTAAAATACCAAAACTAGTTATTAACATGTTCTTAATAAGTTAATAGTCCACACGGATAACGGCGCATTGGTATATTTTCTATTTACTGAACTACAACTAGGGGTGTTGGTTCAGTTGGGTCTGTTTTACTTAGACCAATAAAGATGAAACCAATCGGTTTTGGTTAGAACAAAATCAAACCGAAACGGTCCAAACCATCTTAAAAACCAAGCCTCATCAATTTGATCAAGTCTTACAAATTACAATTCAGTTTCTCACTTGATATATTGCTCATCAAATGGAGTATAAAACATCATCAAGTTTTTTAAACCATGTATAAGAGCATAGAATTCTTATTCTTTTACTATTATTATTACTATACACACGTGCGCACAAGGCACTATAAATGAGAATAAGGTTTAGGTCTAAACCAACTATGATTGGACTACTTGGCAGCACGTAGGCGCCAAATGTTGACCTGCCTAGATAATATCTAGGCTACTGGTTTCCACTTTTTTGTTTTTTATGTTTTATAAAATGAACTCGTTGATAATACATATGAAATTAAGGAATCAAAAAGATAGAAAAGGAAACAGACGCATACGTTTTCGACAAAGCATCAAAGATGCTCTGAGCCTCAGCAGTAACACCAACCCCAATCCTTTCAACATCAATCTCTGCTTGTCTACAAAAACACAATCAAACATTTAAGCATTTACACAAACACTTGAAAAGTTATTACATTTTCTCTTCAATAAAAACACCCATGCCAAAGTTGAAACAATATGTAATTTAAAACAAACAGATGATAGAGAAGTTGTCCCAGTACCCCGAGATCCCGGCTCCAGATAACATAGAGTGTGGCACGGTAAATCAAAACAGAAACGCAACAAAAAGTACTAAAATAATAGCAGCAAAATACTATAACAAAAAATGGTGAGAAAACTATAGTAGTTAGTAGTAACCGATAAAAGCGCATATAGACATGAATACGGTATCACAAACTAAGGCCAAACTAAGACTAAGGCATTTAAAACTAAGGTTAAGGCCCGAGAGTTTAAGACAAGGTGAGAATGTGAGACATTCTATATTGATTTAAGCTTGATGTTAATTAATGTAAGAATCATGCTTCATTCGGTTATTCACATCTAAATCAAAAACACGCTGTTCAAAAAGCTCGCGACATGAAGCTTGAGCTCGTGGCACGCTCGAATAGAACTAGCTAAAAAAAACTTGATTTGAAGCAACCTAAGCTGGGTTGGCTCATTTTTGTAACCAAACCAAACTCGTCCCAAGCTAGGCTTAGGTCATGGATCGGCTCGTTAGCTCGATCTTAGGCTCGTTTAACTTCAAAATCGAGCATGAGCCTCGCTTAGTTGCCTCATTTAATTTCAAGCTCGAGCCCACCCTGGCTCGAATCGTGAACATCCCTAAATCAAACACATCACCAATCTGAATTTGCAACAAACATCATTAGAGTAGTTATTACATTTTCATTTAAAAAAACAACCAAATCATGCTTTATTGGTTTCAATTTGTTGTTAAGTAATGTAAGTAGCATTCTTTAATTCACAACCAAAAATCATAGCTTTCTTAGATAAATAAGTTAAAAAAAAACACTAAATTCATTAAAGCATTTCATACATGTTTTATTCATTTATTCACAACCAAAAATCAAAGCTTTCTCAAAATAAAATTAACAAAAAAAAATTCATTGATGCATTTTATCAAACGCGCCCTGCTTGCGGTGCGCACATATAATGTATATATGTGTGAACCACTGAACCCTCGGGTGGACAAAAGTGAAATTGCACTAATTTTGACGTTATTTTACTAATCTTGTGAAAATAACGTTAAAAGTGACGGAAGGTTAATCAGGCATCATGTGGTGGCGCTGATAGCCGAAAGACAAGAGTACATGCACCAATCAGCCGGTGTCCGGATGGTTGAGTGTTATGTGCCTTATGCCCAAGGCTTGATGCAAAACTACTATCGAGCCGGGGGTCTCACCGGAAGCAGCCTCTCTATCCCTGTGGGGTAGAGGTAAGGCTGTCTACATCTTACCCTCCTCAGACCCTACCATAGCTTTGCTATTGGTGGGATATACTGAGTACGATGATGATGATGATGATGATATGATGCATTTTATCAAACACCTGGTGTGCATTCATAAACCCAAATCATAGCTTTATATAAATAAATAAATAAAATTCAATACAGCATTTCCTACCTGCTTTATTCATATTCACAACCAAAAATCATAGCTTTCTATTAAAAAAAATTAAAAAAAAGGTATGCATTCCAAACCCCAAATCATAGCTTTCTATAACTAAATAGCTTAAAATAAAATAAAAACTAAATTCATTAAAACATTTCATAAAATCATAGCTTTCTATTGAAAAAAAAGTTCTAAATTCATTGAAGTATTTTATCAAACACCTGGTGTGCATTCCAAAAACCCAAATCAAAGCTAAGCATTTTATACCCAAATCATAGCTTAAAAAAAACTAAATCCATTGAATCATTTTAACAAACACCTTATGTGCACACCAAAATCCCATATCAAAACTAACCTAACTGCAGCATCTTCTTTACTCTGAAGCGAATTGAGATCGAGATAACACTTGTTGAGATCAAGCGGGTCTTCAGCCTGACCCAGAAACGAAAACTCTTTGATATAATTAGCTTTGAGCAGCCTAATGTTACGGCGAGACTGTGGGTTTGATTTCAAACCCTCTTGAAGAACAAGAATGTTAGATGGGCGATCAAAGGTTATGATTTGGCCTTCGAATTCGTCTCCGAATGTTGTTTTGATTGATAATAAGCAGCCCACTGCAAACTCGTCTCCGCCGCTGCTTCCATCCATTGATTATGTGAAATGTGTAATTGGAAAAAGAGGGCTTTATTTAACACAGTGGGTGTGTACGGTTCGGTTCGGTTCGGTTCGGTTCGATATTGGCCTTAGCTTGTTTTAATGTACGGTTCGGTTCGGTTCGGTTCGGAAAGATATTGACCTTAGCTTGTTTTAATGTACGGGAGCTTGAGCTTGAGCTCGAGCTCGAGCTCGATTTGTTTTGAACTATTTTACTTAAGCTCGAGCTAGAGCTTGACTGGTGAATTACTTTTTTAGGCTCGGGTTTCTCCGCAGTTGGTTCCGTACATTGATTCTGAATGGTGAAATTGGGAATTGAGGGCTTTATTTAACACGGTGGGTGTGTACGGTTCGGTTCGGTTCGGTTCAAGTAGGGGTGTGTGTGGTGCGGTTTTAGGCTATTCCAAACTAAAAACCAAAACTTCGGTTTTTAGATTGTTTTGAAACCGTTGGTTTTGGTTTTTCGGTTTTCATTTTGCTTTCGGCTCGGTTTCGGTTTTTGTCATTTGAGCTTGATAATTTGAGGCCGAAAAAAAAATTGACAAAAAATAATTAATTTAAGTATATATAATTGTGTTCATTGTTAACTAATAAGCTATTATATATTTGACCAAAAATATATGAGTTACATATTTATTAAATTCTTATAAATTACTTAAAAAAATTAAAAAGTTAAAATTTAGGAATTCAGTTCGGTTTTTATTACATGAAAAACCAAAACCGAACCGTTCGTTTGGTTTTTATAAAAACAAAAAACCAAACCGTCGTTTTTGTTTTGGTTCGGTTTTTTTCGGTTTGGTTGTTTCGGTTTCGGAGTGGTTTTTTCGGTTCTTGCACACCCCTAGGTGTAAAAGAGATCAACCTTCGCTTGTTTTAACTTACGATAGCTTGAGCTTGAGATCGACTTATTTTAAACTATTTTACTTAAGTTAAAGCTCAACTCATGAATTGTTCTTTTAAGCTTGGGTTTATCCGCCGTTAGTTTCATCCATTGCTCCGTATTGTGAAATTGGAGTTGAGGGTTTTTCTTTTCGTGTGTGTTTAAGGTTAATATTTAACACGGTGGGTAGAGGTGCACATCATAACTGGTTAACCGGTTTCTAACTGATTTTGTAACTGGTTAGTAACCGGTCCAGTCTTAACCGGTTACTAACCGATCCTAACCGTCGGTTAGTAACCGGTTTGTATATTTGATTTCAAAACCGGTTATTAACCGGTTAACCGAACCGGTTAACCGATTTTTTTAAGTATTATTTTATAAAAACCGGTTATTAACCGGTTAACCGGTCCGGCCTAACCGGTCAAAACCGCTTCTCCAGTCGGTCAAAACCGGTTACTACCCTAACCGAAAAACCGGTAAAACCGGTTATTGCCCTAAAAAAAACCGGTTAGCAAAAAAACCGGTTATAGGTTAACCGGTTAACCAATTTGTGCACCTCTAATGGTGGGTGTGTACGTAAGTACGAATTTGGTTCGTTTGGGTAGGGGTGTAAAAAGGCCCAACCTTGGCTCATTTTAACTTACGAGAAGTTTGAGCTCGGTTCATTTTTAAACTATTTTACTTAAGCTTGACTAGTTAATTGTTTTTGAAGCTCGGGTTTGGCTCATTTATTAAATATTAACAAGTTATATACATTTTTAGTTGTTTTCGAATATTTTGAAGAACAAAACTAAAATGAGCCTCATCTTAGCTCGAACTCGTTTAGTATCTTAAAAGAATGAACCAAAGCTCGGGTGTGTATTGTGAATTAATACATAGAAGTCCAAAATATGTAAAAGGTAGAAATACACAAGGCTCGATTATAACTAAATAAGTTTTATAGGCTCGTGGACGACTTGAGCTCGAAAAAGTATCGGGTCGTTTCAAGTTTTTTTTATTGATCCGAGTTCGAGCAACTCGACTCATTTGCACCCTTAGTTTTAGGTAGGCCAAAAACTTAAACTTCGGTTTATAATTTTAGAAAACCATTTGGTTTCGATTTTTTTGGTTTTGCCATTTGAGCTTGACCATTTTAAGCGGTAAAAAAATGGCTCAGAATAATGAATATGGACCTAAATCATTTTGTTAAATAATAACTAATTGATTATTATAAAGTTAGACTAAAATATTCAAGTTACATGTTTATGAAATTCTAATAAATTACTTAAACTAAAAAATTAAAATCTATAAATTCGGCTTCTTCGGTTTTAGTTAATGCAAAACCAAATCCGAACCTTCCGGAAACCACGCCGTTGATTTTTGTGTCGATTCTTTTTTTTTTGGTTTGGTCTTTTCAGTTTTTCGGTTTTGTTTTAAACCTTCTTGAAGAACAAGAATGTTAGAAGGTCGATCGCAGGTTCTGATTTGGCCTTCAAATTTGTCTCAGAAAGCTGTTTTTATCGATAATAACCATTGAACTGCGAACTCATCTCCGCCACTAGTTCCATCCATTGCCCTGCAACGAAACTGAGGGGATTTTGTTTCGTGTGATACTGCACCGGTTCAGACCAGATGGGGCTGCTATATAGTTTATTTGGTTAATCTAAATTACCCCAAAGGTTTTGGATATCAAGCCACAAAACATGTACACAAATATATAAGCATATCATTTGATAACATTTACTCTTAGAGCATCTATAATGGGGTTCGTCAGTCAATCTTTACAGGCGTTAACGTGAAGGAGAGAGCACCGCTAAAACAATCAAACACAGGAGACAAAGGCCACAACTCATAATATGTTATTAACCGCCAACTTAGTTTGTTTAGCCCAAATCCGTGAAACTTAATCACACTACGCACATCTCATTTACACTCTTAACAATAAAACGACTCATGCATGCATTAAGGAACAAACATAAGTAACACTATTTACAAAGTCTTACATTAGGTTCTTCATCACATTAACATAATCTCCCATTAAACAAACCGAAATTAAAAAAAAAAAAAAAAAAGATTCAAACACCATCAAATCATTAACAAACTTATCCCATGATCCAAGTGATTAATTTCTTTTACTACCTTCAACAAAACCCACAAGGTTAGCATATATATGCTTATCTATCTTCCCACCATTTTCAACACCAGCTTCCTTAACTTCTTCAACTATATAACCATCATTTTCTTGATTTAAATTTAAACACAATTTAGGGTTTTGAGTACCATCTAAAGTCATCAAATCCTTCAATTCATCAACTAAATCACGGGTTTGAGTTGTCTCGTTGATAACTACATCGGCACAATCTAAATCTAATAAAGACACGGGCTTTTCAGGAATAGTTGAGGGACTAATTATGTTAACACCGAAAAGTAGAGGGAGTTGAGAGAAAGATAATACAAGAAAGCTTTTAACAATATGGTAGAGGTTGTTACGGCTAGCAGTTGCGTTTCTGGAGACGAAGTAAAACGTCACTGCTTGTTTCCCCAGATTGGTTAGGAAATGCTTCCATGTCACGTTGACCGGATGTTGACCTTCCTGTCTACAGAGTTTGGTTAGATAAATAAATTGTGTAGAGATTTATTGTTCATATACAGATTGCAAAATGGGTGGGTCAGTGGGTTCGATGATGTAGCGTTTTGTGTCGTTTGAAACGGGTTGGGTTGGTTGATAAAGTGCAGTGGTGAGATTTTTGGAGAAACTTACATAAGGGAGAACATATGGACGAACTGCGAACCCGACAATAAAGCCGATTAAACACGTAACTACCACACCGATACCCCAAGCTACGGTTGATCCCAGTACTGAAAATGTGAGATTCAAAACTTATGTTATATTCTTAAGTGAAAGAAAGAATCTTGATAACTTGTAAAAGTTCAAGCTCGGCTCGACTAGGTTCGATCTTGGTTCGTTTCAAGCTATTTTTTCTAAAGCTCGAGCACGGCTCATGAGTCCTTTTTCAAGCTCGAGCACGACTCGTTTATTATTTATAAATTAATTTATTACATTTAATTTACTTTATATATTTTTAATATAACATTTATATATAACAAAATGTATATTATTTGGTTACTTTTTATCATAAATTGTATATAATAAATATTATCTTAAATCCTCAGCCTTCAGATCAAGCTGGCGGATCAATCTATTACCATGATCAGATATCAATAATGCACATCTTTGGGAATCAAAAGCGAGCTCAAAATCATCAGAAAATGAAGCGTTTTGTGCAGGTCCGTCTGCTTTGCCTGTTTTTCTTAGGTTGCCTCCAGCAATTGTGGTCACGCCTATTGTTTCATTAATTAAAAAAACATTGATGCATACAAAGTTAAAAGATTATGCATGAATAGAAAGATATCAATATACCTGATTTGCTTATTTTCCTAATGACGTGATTGCTCTTGTCAGCAATGTAAATATTGTTTTTCTTATCAACCGCAAAACTTTTCGGTTTGTTAAACTCGGCAGACCCCAGATCACCGTCCTTGTACCCAGCATTGCCCTTGTCATTACCAGAAAGCTTCTTGACATCACTTACTACAAACAATAATAACCATATTACAAATCTATGTGCAACACACATGAAAGAAGTACAAAGAAAGAAACAAATTTGTATAAAAAACTCATTAAAATCCACCACACACTTGAAGTTTTCTTCTTTGATTTCTTTTTTAAGTTGATTTGCTTGGATTACCTTTTATTCTGGCATTTATCATATGGTTCTGTCATAACTCATAATGGTACAAGCGAGCTGAGCCACTTGCGAGCCACTCTTGATCAGATCAATATAAAGCTCGAAATGAGCCAAGTTTTTTCGAGCTAGAGCCTCAAATAAAGCTCCTCTAGTATCAAACCCAAGCTCGAGTCTTGTATGGGAAGCTAGTTTAGGCTCGCTGAGCCTTCACAAGCCTCACGATTTTTAAGTTTTACCTATTTTGGATTTCTACGTATTAGTTTCACACTGCATAGCCGAGCTTTGACTCATTTAAGGTACTTCACAAGCTCGAGCGGAGCTTAGACTCACATTTTCTCAAAATATATAAAAATAATTTAAAAAGTATATCTTAATCAATAAGTATGCGAGCCAGGCTCTCAAAAGTAAAAATGAGCTGAACTCGAGAATAGTTGCGTGGCTCAGCTCGTTTACGTTATATGTATATCTACGAGCGTAAACGAGCCAAGTTGCTCGCGAGCTACTCGAATCAAACCGAACTTAAACGAACTCGAGCCTAAAAACAAGGTTGTTTACTAAGCGCGGTCACATCCCGTTATATCCGTGTAAATGAACACTTAAAGCCATGTAAACGGGCTGTTAGTAATTTGGGCTGTAAACGAGCCGAGCCCTAGCTTGACTAGACTCGAACTCGACTCTCAAGCTCGGCTCGTTTCAAGCTCTTTTTCTAAAGAGTGAGCTCGTCTCGGCTCATTTACACGACGTGTTTAACCCTCGACATAGTAATGTTGTCATTTGATCGAACATGTGGAGTGCGTATATCCTCAATTTCATACAATAAATCGTAAAATTGAAGCAATAGCAATACTCCTAATACTTAATAATAATAATAATAATAATAATAACAATAATAATAATTCTCAAAACACGTATATAATCCAACAACATACAATAAATCGTAAAATTGGAGCTTAAAAAATACTCCTATCATTATCACTTAATAATAATAATAATAATTCTCAAAACACATTTATAATCCAACAACATAAAATAAATCGTAAAATTGAAGCTTAAACAATACTCCTATTACTTAATAATAATAATAATAATATACCTTGAGAACCGGAAACCGTGACCGTGTAAAACGTACTCTTAACGGAGTCAAGTATAACGAGATCATCAGACGATGAGCCGTACAGCGAAACGACGGCGTACGGGTTAACGGTAACTGAAAGCTTGTCGCCGTCAATTAACGTCGTTACGGTGTAACCATCCTCCAGTATAATATTATTATTATTATTATCACATTTGATCACTGACGTTAGGGTTACGAGAATGATGATTGTGATGAGTGATGATGACTTTGGTGAGTGAGAGTGAAGTAAGTAAATATTATTATTGAAGGCTAACGTGAGGCTGCTGGTGGAGGTGGACGATTATTATTGCTTTCAGTTTATTATTTTATTAGCATAAACAATGATAAAACTAACTTTCATGATTTGTTGGCTTTCTTAAAGTTGAATTAAACCACTAGGTTGAGTTACAATAAGAAGAAGGTTAGTTTTCGTAAAAAGGATAGGAATAATCTTGTCCATTCATTTAAGAATTGAATGGTTGAGATTATATTAGAGAGATCATGAAGCGTAAGGGCATAATAGGGATAACACATTTGTTGACTTTCTCTCTCCACATGCAAGGCACATGCCAAATTCCCCTATCATTTTAAAACGTCCATAACCTTTTTTATACGACATTTATTTTTCAAAACAATTTCACCATAAAAACGAGTGTTTTTTTATCTTTTATATGAGTACCATATTGCTTTATAAAAATAAAATAAAAATTGGTGGGTTTTTATAAGGTGTGTTTTATCATAATTGTGTTTTATTTTTTCATAGTGTTTTTTGCATTGTGTTATTTCATTGTGTTTTTGTCATTGTGTTTTTATTTTTATAGTGTTTTTTCCATTGTGTTTTTGACATTGTGTCTTTTTCATTGTGGTTTTCATAGTGTTTTATTTTCCGGCGAAATTTCCAAAGACTTTTCCGGCGGTGGGTGGCGGTGGGTGGCGGTGGTTGTAGGAGATGAGTGAAAATTTTAGTGGGTTTTAATTAAGTGGGTTTTGAAATTAAATTAAGTGAGTTTCAATATTAAGGTAGTAGACTAAAATACTCTCCTTCCTAACCTTCTTAGGAAAAGCAAACTTCTTATTTGACCCTTTCTCTTAAACGACTTGTCTACTACTTTAAAAATCTCGGGTAAACGTCGATTAATCACTAATTTTTAACTTATCAATTTGTGTTCGATTAATCCTCATTTGTTTAAAATCGGTCAAAATTGAAAATTTTACATAACGAATTTGGAATATAAATATATATATATATATATGTGTGTGTGTGTGTGTGTAATTTTGAAAATTTACATATAAATTTCAATTTGATTAATTTCGATTATCCCTAATCATTACCCCACTGCCTGACTAGCGATTTACAATACTGTGTCGAACATAATTAACTAGTAACACTAACTATATTGTTCAAAACCGAAGTTATGCTTTGTGTGACTTGAAGTTAGAATCAATCGATTGTATTTTTATGTTCGGTGGGGGTAGGAGACCAGGATAAAGAGGTGTTTTCATGGAAATTGTGATCGTAGTGTTTTGAAGAAAACGGAAAGCGAGAAACGATAAATTACTTTGGGCAAATATGTGAAGACAGAGGAGATAATTGGCACCATTTAGTCCCTAAGTTTCCGTAGAGCCAAAAGAAAATCGATAGAGTGGTCAAATTGGTGTAGCTTTAAGTTTATGTAATAGTTCTATTTGTTATGTTTGGTGGCACGGCTCCGAGTTGTGGAGTGCTTGTCGTTTTTGTCCTTTGTGTCATTTGTTTATAAAAGCTTACAGGGTTAAAACACCACACCCAACCAACACGGACGGTCCACCACCACACCACCACCCACCGTTCGTCTACCCCCACCACCCACCGTTCGCCACCACCACCGTCTACCACCAGCGTCCACCGTCTTTTACCACCACCCACCGTCCGCTACCCACCACTACCACTATCACCATTCATCACACCCACCATCACCCACTACCACAGTTAATACGCTACCACCAGTTTATTTTAGCAATCTAGACGCTAAAAATTATTACTTTTATATTACTTAAAAAATTGAAAATAATAATATTGAAAGGCTTGCAAACACAAAACACTTTCTCACTTGTTTCTTCTACTCTATCAAATTATGCTACATCTACAATTATTCTTCTAGATTCACCACCATTCTATAATATCAATCAAATTCATCTTCATATTCAAATCACCACAACGATATCAAATATCATTCGGTTACCAGATCTTAATCTACTTGATCTCCACAGATCTCGATCGGATTTATAGCTTCTATAATAATAATATTAATATTAATATTAACTTCCACTCGTTCTGCTGTATTCTGGATCTGATCGAGCTGAGCTCTAATTAGGTTTTCATTCAAATCATGAATCCGTTTTCGTCCGAGACGCGTCTCAGGTGAGCTGTTCATTTTGATTCACTTTGACCTAATTAGGATGATTATGATGATATTGAATTTTGTTGAAATTGAATGCTAGTATGATATGTATATAGTTAGTTAGGTTAATCTGCATATGGAATTGATTTAGGTCTGATACATGAGTTCAATTTGACCTAATTAGGATGATAACCGTGATCTCGATTGCTCAATTTGAACTAGTTAGGTTTTCGAATTATGAATTCGTTTTCCTTTGAGACGCGGCTGAGGTGAGCTGTTTGATTCAGTTTGACCTAGCTAGGATGGTGATTGTGAGATTGATTGTTGCTGAGTTTGAATGATAGTGTGCGGTGTATATAGTTATGTTTAATCTGCTTATTGAATTGAATTAGGTATGATACATGAGCTCAGCAGTTCAATTTGATCTAATTAGGATGACTGTGATCTTGAGTTTTATTGAAATTGAATGCTAGCATGTGATGTACGCTGATCGAAGTATAGGTTTAGGTACAATCTGCTTATTCAATTGAAATATCGTGCGAATGAACTGGTCTGATACATGAGTTGATTGTGTTCAACACTATATTGAACTATGAACTATAAGAATATGAATCCTTTTTTGTCCGAGACGCGCCTAGGGTGAGCTGTTTATGTTCGATCCAGTTTAACATAATTAGGTTGATGATTGTGATCTCAATTTTTGTTGAAATTGAATGCTAGTGTGCAATGTTTACTGATCGAGTGATCGGAGTAGCATGGTGGATCACAAACCTAGCTTCACATCACTCCCATGGTAGATTATGAGTTATAAGATACTAAGATAGTAGCAACATGTAGATATATAGCAAATTTGGCACCTTTAGGGCTATAGCTAATTCTTCTTTGTACAACAAGTAGGATCTTGCTGAGATATGAACCTCAGTCCGTGCATTTTGATGACTGTATGCGAGGATATTTGGATGCCAAAGAATGGGATCTATTCGTGTCATGAAAGGCATGGTAGCTGTGGTTTTACAACTAGTTTTTAGGTCGTCCAAACACTGAATTTTGACCGATTTAATCTTAAAAGTTAATCAAAAGGTCTGTGATAAGTAAAACTAATGGAATTTTATGGCCTTGTTTTCATGGGTCTATTCTACACTCCTAGTTGTGTGTGAACTCTTGCTTACTTGTGAAGATCCTTACGTTTATCATTATAGCCGACTCATTGTTGTAAAATGGTGCAACTACGAGACAGCCAATTTAGAAAGCTGTGAAAATGAGTAAGGAACATAATTATGTTAATCTTGTTAATGAATTCAAGAGTCATAACCGACATTTATTTTTGGGTTTCATCACCATGCCTTTTTTGAATGTTAGTGTTTGTACCTGAAAGGCTCCACATTTTTTTATACGTGTGCCCTGTTTGTATTTGCTTTTGCTTCTTAGTTTTTGTTTCACCTGTAAGTATGTTTGTTTTTCCTGTCTAGAATAAGGTATCATGATGAGACTTACCCTAATAAAAGGGGTATTGTGTTTGAGGCCTTGAGGGTAGGACTTTGAATTGTCGGTTTGATTGGTTATTAAAAGTGGGAATCCTCCATACGCACTACGTAAAGGGTCGTGTGTATAAATATATGCCCATTCCCACTTCACCCTGTTATTAAACCCATTTCTGTAGTGTTTCCTTACCTGGCTCACATGTGTTGAATGGTATTGCAAGTGATGGTCTCGTTTACATGACAATTCTTAGCTTGCGTGACAATGATGATTTATTTATTATTTTTGCAGGGACATGATTCGGGCAATACGTGCCTGTAAAACTGCAGCAGAGGAGCGTGCTGTTGTTAGAAAAGAGTGTGCTTCTATTCGTGCAGCAGTTAGTGATAATGACAATGATTATAGACACCGTAATTTGGCAAAGCTCATGTTTATTCACATGTTAGGATATCCCACACATTTTGGACAAATGGAATGCCTCAAGTTAATTGCAGCCCCTGGTTTTCCAGAGAAGAGAATCGGATATCTTGGACTTATGTTGCTTCTTGATGAAAGACAAGAAGTTCTGATGCTAGTTACCAATTCATTAAAGCAGTATGCACCTACCTTTCCACTTATTAGAAATGGCAGTTAGATTTAAATATGAATGGGTAAAGATGGGTTATGGTCCTGATGGGTCAAATAAAAAAATAGCTAAAAGGAAAACGGGTTGGGAGTCGTTCAAAGTGCATTTCTAGTCCCTACAACCTCCTAAACTGCTTTATTTTTTAGTTAGATTTGTAGTAACATAGCTTTTGTAATCATACTTAGCACATTAATTAATTTAAAAACATGGTCGAAAAATGTTTTAAAGATGAACCCAATCCGACCTGACCCCCTTCAGTCCCTACTATAAACATACTGTTAACCCTGAACCTGTTTGACATGCTATTATATTCTGGCAACATAAATTCTTGCTTTCTAGTGATAAAATAAAGCCTCTGTTGTCATTTTGCAGAGATCTTAACCATACCAACCAGTATATTGTGGGACTGGCTCTGTGTGCATTGGGCAATATATCTTCTGCCGAAATGGCTCGTGATCTTGCACCTGAAGTCGAGAGGCTACTGCAATTTCGAGATCCAAATGTTCGGAAGAAAGTAAGTTAATGAAAATTTCACTCTTAACTGCACAAATGGCTCTAAATATGATTATACATAAAAGTTGTTCAGGTGTATTGTGTGTTCGTGTTTGCTGTAATACTGTTATGTTTGAATGTTTTCAGCAGTATGCACTTACCTTTTTAACAACTTCTTAGATTGAGGGGTAATAACAAAATATTATCTTGCTGAGCGGGTGATAGGATTCATGATCTAGTATTGTGTAAATATCATTTGTCTATTTTGGGAGGGGTTAAGTGCAACTTATATTTCTATAAATAGGTATTGATAGCTAATAGGGAGAGGAGAGTATGCTTTATGTTTAAGATGGCATTGCCATGGCTCCTGCGTATGCGGTGAGAGAGGGCTAGGCCCGGGAACCTATTGTAATCTTTCTTTACGTTTCGTAATACAATCGTTCGGTCTCTTGTTTGCCTCATTCCATTCTCTAATCTCAATTAGCCACAATCTTAATCTATCAAACCCTATCAGCGGGAGTATCCCTTCTTAATTCATTTCAATATTTTGTTGTAAGCTAGTGAGAGTCTCAATAGCACTGTTCTGTGTGGCTGCCTTTGTAAAGATGTGCATGGCTGTAAGTTAGAACATATCAATTAAGGCATACTTCACATCACAAGCTACTAACATTGCTGTGGAGCTCACCTTTTGTAGGAAATAAAAAAGATAGAACAACCTGATGATAAGAAATGCGTTGAATGATATTATTCATTCATATAAGTTCTAGTTTGTTGTGCGTGCCACATTGTGCTTTGCTAGTTTGTGACATACCATCTGCTGCAAAACATGCTACTATTGTTCAGCTGTGAATCTTATGCCCTTTTTGTGTATTTGCGTGCCTCAAATATGATTATATTTGATAATGAGGTTATTCTTCATTGTGAAATGCTTGTGATCCTCATCGACTTGGATTTTAATATTTCTGTCTTGTTTGTTGATGTGACAATACTGACTCAATTCACTTATGAATGGATCAGTTTGTCTTGCTCTTGATCTCAACTGGCCATACAAGATATTAGCTAAAACACATAAGATGGTTGAAAGTTTATCTTTAATGCATACAACCTCCTAAAACATTTTTATTTACAGATCTAGATTTGTGCCAGTATTGTTTCGTGATCACTAGTAACACACTAATCATAAAAGAAATTGGACAAAATGTGTGTGTGGGTCAATGAAACCTGACCGCCCTGTTTCAACCCATGCTAAAAGTTGCCCGGTGTCAACCCGAACAGGTTTGACCTGTTACTCAACCCGACTCTCTTGCCACATCTACTTGTTTGGATAAGTCATATGTATGACCATTCTTTGTTTTCTTGTTTTCAATTACAGTCTGTGTACCTTCTTGTTTTCATTTACAATCTGTGTACCTTGAAATCTAGAATGCTTGGACTCGAGTGTTGCAATTGGATCTCTTCATGTTTGTTTCAAAATATATGAATTGGTGCCAGTTTTAAAAAAAATATAATATTAAAAAGGTACTTACCTATGTTCTTACAATGTACAGGCAGCATTATGCTCTATAAGGATTATAAAGAAAGTTCCCGATCTTGCAGAGAATTTTGTAAATCCTGTTGCTTCCTTACTCAAAGAAAAACATCATGGGGTTCTTTTAACTGCCATCCAGCTTTGTGCGGAGTTGTGTACAGTTAGTGAAGAGGCCCTTGAATATTTCAGGAAGGTATATCGACCTTTTCTGTTTAATAGTTTGACTAAATGTATGATGTAAGTTCTTTAGCTGCAAGTCTGATATCAGGCTAGGAACATTGTTAATGAAAAGAAAGAAACGCTTGGAACCTTTGGCTTACTAAATGAGTCTACCTGCAATGACACAATATTGTCATCATGCTAGCATTTTGTAAAAACATGGCAGAAAAACCATGATATATAGATTGTTAAGATATTATATTAGTATATGACAGTATGTGAGAAGGCTATCTTGGAACAAGAAAGTCAAATCAGCAAAAAAAATACTAGCAAGTTCATTAACTGATAGTTCATCTAGAAGCATAGGTAATGATAGTAAGTATTCTAAGAATTCTAGAGATATAAGAAGACCAACCAAGATTTGACGGCCATTTTTAAGTAAAAATGTCTTCTATCGGATTGCTCTTATAGTTGATAATTAAAAAAACTTGTAGTCACGCTCATAAAATCACTTTTTCCGTCTTTTTATTTTGTACTTCCCTTTGAATGTTAAATACATGTAAATTTTTGGATGAGAATGAATTGCTGTGCGGTTTTAATGTCATTAAAAGTTTCATAAATTCTTCTTATATGTAGAAATGCACAGAGGGATTGGTTAAAGTTTTGAAGGATGCAGTGAACAGTCCATATGCTCCTGAATATGACATTTCTGGAATTGCCGACCCTTTTTTGCAAATAAGATTATTGCGTATTTTACGTATTCTGGGTCATGGAGATGCTGATGCTAGTGATCTCATGAATGATATTCTTGCACAGGTTAGCTTCCATATTTTATGTGACATCTTAGTAAGTTTTCATGATATCTAATAATAGAGAGCGTAATTTCTTACTAGACTTCTGTTGCTTGAACTCACTGTCCAGGTGGCAACAAAAACAGAGTCAAACAAGAATGCAGGAAATGCCATCCTTTATGAGTGTGTAGAAACTATTATGAGTATTGAAGATAGTGGTGGTTTGCGTGTTCTTGCAATCAATATTCTGGGGCGGTTTTTGTCAAACCGTGACAACAATATCAGGTGAAATGTCTCCCCTGTTGTATTGAATTTCAAATGAAGTATATAGTACTTATGGATGAAATATAGTACCATGTCATTTTTGATTACATGTGTTTAATGCACATAGTTTACTTTTTTTTTGTTTTGAGTCGCATGCAAATATGAATAACTATGGACATTTTAAGGCTGAAATATCAAAATCAAATCTTGTTTTAATAAATGATTTACATAAGTTATAGGCTTGTTGGGAATTCCTTACTGCTGATTGTTGGTTCGGTATTGTGAACTTCTGAGTGTTACATGGCAGATATGTTGCATTAAACATGCTGATGAAAGCAATATCAGTAGATGGTCAAGCCGTGCAAAGACATCGCGCAACAATATTAGAATGTGTTAAGGTAATCTTATTATCTATAAATAAAAAGTACATATATACAGACCTCTTGGACACTTAAAAATAAATCTTTTAGTTACTTTTGTCAATTCTTAGAGGTGTTTGTTTTTCAATTCAGGATTCAGATGCTTCAATTCGTAAAAGAGCTCTTGAACTTGTGTATCTTCTGGTCAACGAGACCAATGTAAAACCTTTGACAAAGGAATTAGTTGATTATCTGGAAGTAAGTGATCAGGATTTCAAGGGAGATCTTACTGCCAAAATTTGCTCCATTGTGGAAAAGTAAGTGAAGTGTTTCATTTTTGGTAACCTTCAATTCTCTTGTTGGTTTTATAGTTGCTAAATATTATTCGGTGTTTGTAGGCTTTCCCCAGAGAAAATTTGGTACATTGATCAGATGCTTAAGGTTCTTTGTGAGGTATGCATTTTTGTAGCAGGTTTCCCAAATGATAATTTTCTTTGTTCCTACTTGATTTTGAACATATGATTTGTAAAATGCTTGTGATAAGTTTAACTAAGGTAACTGATGTTCTTTTCTGGCTAAAGGCTTAGCTTCTTATGATATTTTTCTTGTCTTTCTGAAAGTCGCCAAGGTTTTTTTTTGTGCATAGAAGAACCTTAACTTGTTGTATTGAAAGATTTAGATCATTATTGCAACAATATTATATTTGTTTTATAATCAACTCAAATAATTTGGATGAGAATTATTTGTTCATTCGCTTAATATAATACTAAACGTTTGTGTTAATACTTAACAGGCTGGAAATTATGCGAAGGATGAAGTATGGCATGGTCTAATTGTTGTGATAACCAATGCAACTAATCTTCATGGATATATAGTTAGGTCACTCTACAGAGCCATCCAAACATCAGGTGACCAGGTACCATGAACTCCCTCTTAATGACCTTGTTTATTCTATTTATAAAAAATAGCGTGAGCTAGATGGTTTTATTTTATATATGAAGTAATACTAGTTGTGTTTATTAACCTTACTTAGATGTCATATTCAAAGTTGAACTCAATTTAAAGGTCTCAATGAGATTGTTTTAAAAATGTTTTTTTTTTCACAAGCCAGTTATTATTTTTTATGTTGAGTAATTAATTAATATGTGATTTGATTAAAATGTGACAAGGGTATTAATGTATATTATGTGCGTGCTTTCGAAACAGGAAGCAGTTGTTAGGGTTGCAGTATGGTGCATTGGAGAATATGGTGACTTGTTGGTAAACAATGTAGGAATGCTTGATTTGGAGGAACCTATAACTGTAAGTTTGCATCTACATGGGTTAATCTATTTAATAATTTGAGGTAATATCTAATCTGTTATTGTTATCATCATATGTTTGCACAGGTAACAGAAAATGATGCAGTTGATATTATAGAGGCTGCTATTAAACGCCATACATCCGATCTTACCACCAGGGCAATGTGTTTAACTGCTTTGCTAAAACTGTCTTCACGCTTTCCTTCTTGTTCACAGTAAGTTAAGCTTAATTTCTAAAACATAGGTTTCTGCTACTTATGGTTTGGGCCCAGAATTGTAGGTTTATTTAGGCCTGTAAATGAACTGAACGTTCAGTGAACTGTTCGTGAACCGTTCGACGAGAAGTTTAAATAAGCGAACGAAATGAACAAAAAAATTGTGTTCGTTTAATTAAACGAATGAACATGAACACATGTTTTGTTCGTTCATTTATGTTCGTGAACGTTCGTATATGTTTGTTTACATTTTAATAGAAAATAATTAAATGTTATCTTGAAAAGTCATCCACTTAATGGTTTTATATTTGTCCATTTGTGTTCATTTAAGTGTTTATTTATGTTCGTTTATGTTTGTTTGTGTTAATTTACATTTGTTCATATTATGTTTGTTTATTTTTGTTCAGTTATGTTCATTTATGTTCGTTTATAATTTAAACAAACGAACATAAACGAACACGAACATGTTAAATTTTTTAAATAAACGGACACGAACACAAAATATGTGTTTGATTAAGTGTTTGTGTAAAGTGAAACGAACGACACGAACATGCCCTTGTTCGTTTTCGTTCGGTTCGTTTACAGGCCTAGGTTTATTATAACCCCTAGTTTCTATTAGTAGAGTTTGAGAAAAATTTACTTATGAATGGTTTAATTTGGATTTTGTTATTTCATATGGGTTATAAGTACTTAAAAGTCTATTTTTAATGCATACAATCTCCTAAATCCTTTTGTTCAAAGTTCTGAATTATAATGATATTGTTTCTGTGACATAATTAATGTGTTAGTTATTTATAAGAAATGGGCATATAGCTCTTTGTCGGTCAAACCCAAACCGACTTGGCTTGTTTTGACCCATAAAGAAAGGACATGTTTCACCCGTTTTGACCACGCGACCATCTTACCAGCTGCCATTTCTATTTTGCATGTTGAACCACTTGTTCCATTGCTGTAATATTTGCATGTTGATTGCTGATGCCATAGTTTGTTATTTTTAGGAGAATAAAAGAGATTGTCAATCAATCTAAAGGAAGCCTTCTGCTTGAACTGCAGCAGAGATCAATCGAGTTTGATTCCATAATTGCAAAACATCAAAATCTAAGGTATGGATTCATCTTCTTCTAGTCATTATTGCCTTTTTAGCATCTGCTGATACACTTTTGGTCATTTTTAGTAGGCCAGTTGCATTGAAAGGTAACCAACTTTTTGTTTGCCCAGAGAAAACCATTTGAAATTTCAAATTTCTTGATAATAAATTAATACTTTTCCAAACTTTCGAAAAATGGATTTCAGTAACTTCGAGTTGTTGACCACGTTTTAGTTTTTCGGTTGACATGTTTGTAACTTTGACTAAGTTACATCTGTTTGATTTGGATGGAAAGTGGCTAACTTAGAAGGATACATTATGTAAAAAAAATTTAAACTTTGATGTTCTTTTGGGGCATAATATAGTATCTTTTTGGTCCAGTTACTTAGATAAGTACAGCCATTTCTTTACCAGAAAAAAAAGGCCAAATAAACTTCCAAAAAGTTCGATAAAATACCAGAAGTTTTAGAATACATTTATGGCAATCCTTACAGTAATATTGACCGTTTTTAATATTTTTTTGGACATAATGTTGGCGTATCACTAACTTTCAACAAGTTGGTTTCTTTTCTTGATGTGGTGCTAGTTAACGTAGAATGTTAAAAAGACAGTTGTAACTAATGTATATATAATTTTTAATGAATTTTAAGGTCTGCATTGGTTGAGAGGATGCCGGTTCTTGATGAAGCCACTTACAGTGGAAGGAGGGCTGGTTCTCTACCAGCTGACACTTCCACCTCACAGGGAAATCCACTTCAGATTCCCAATGGTGTTCCCAAAACCATTGATGCCCCTTTACTAGACTTGCTTGATTTAGGCGCTGATGAACCCGCACCACAAAACTCTTCGGCTCCTAATTTTCTTCAGGACCTACTTGGTGGAGATATCTTGTCATCCGCATCTCAGCCAGGTGGTTATATTCAGTACCTGTGAAACTACTTTCGGTTTTTTGCTGAAAATATTGTATATCGGTTGCCGTTTTTTCAAAAAGTGTTTGGTTGCAAAGTGAATTGGTAATGTGTTGGTGACCTGTCTAATCGGGTTCAGGTTAAAATGGAATTATGTTTCTGGTTGAAATGGTTTGGGTCGGGTTGCTAGGTTGTGTTGACATGTAACAGTTTTAGTCTAAACGATATATGATTTCAAAACAATAAATTGTTACAGTAGTAATCTAATGTTTTAAAAATGAAGTGTCAAATATTTGACACTTAGTAATCAAAATGAGGTCAGTTATGTTACTTGTCGAATGGGATGGGTTGGATTGAGTTGCCATGAATCAGTTTTTATCCAAAAGGTACATTTTTTGAAAAATAGTAAGTGTAGAATACGATTCCAGAAACTTTATATTAGTAATCTAATTTTTTGCATAGATAGGGGTCGTGTCAAAACGGGATAATTTATGTTACTCATCGTAACTTGTCCAGTCAAGTAGGTTCAGACTGAACCATTTTTGTCCAAAACTTTTGATCTTTTTATGAATTAAAGTTTCAAAGATAATTACAGACATTATATTCTTTAAGTAATAATCTCATCTTTTGAATAGTATGATATGGGTAAAAATGGGTAATTTATGTTACTGATTGGTACGATTGGGTCCACGAGAACAGTTTTTGTTAAAAAAAACGATATAGTAAATAATTAGGTTGTAATATCTAATTATAAACATTATGTTATGTCAACAATAATCGGAGTTTTTGAATAAAAAGAACTTGGAGGTTTTGTCATTTATGTATTAACCACAGTAACAATATGTTCTTTGACCATATTATACTAAACTTGTATACTTTTCTTACTTGTTAGAATTATAATAACTTTAACTTATGCTTCTTTATGTTTACTTCATTTCAGGTACAACTCAGCCACAGAAAAGTGGGACTGATGCTCTGCTCGATTTATTGTCAACCGGGCCATCTCCGGCTCAAAACGGGTCATCTACAACTGATATATTATCGCTAGGTCCAGATAATAATAACAGTAATAGTAAGACCTCACTTAATGCTTTAGATAGTCTTTCATTATCTACGGTGACCCAAGCACAAAGTGTGCCTGCATCGTCTATTATTGATCTGTTAGATGGATTCGGTCCTAACCCTACAGTTCCTAGTAAGTATTGTGATATTTTTTGGTTAGTTAATATTTAACTCCAATTATTCTTATATCATTTTGATATTTTTAACCGTTGATTTTGTTAACAGAAGACAATGGTCCTACTTATTCACCTATAACTGCATTTGAGAGCTGTTCGTTGAGCCTGGTTTTCAATTTCTCTAAGCAACCTGGAAGCCCACAAATAACTGAAATTGAGGCAAAATTTACAAATAAGTCCTCTGACATCTATACAGATTTCATCTTCCAAGCCGCCGTGCCGAAGGTAAGGAGAAAAGCTACATATTAGTTTAACTAAATCTTATATCTAAATTTTATCTGAGTTTCCAGATATTTTTAGTTTTTTCGCAAAGTAAAAAAGAATTTATTTTAAAAGCTTCCGTATTCTCATTTCACAGTTCCTTCAGTTGCATTTAGAGCCTGCTAGCAGTAATACTCTTCCTGGAAGTGGTAACGGGTCAATAACACAAAAGTTACGCGTTACCAACAATCAACATGGCAAGGTATTTACTTCTTTTTCTTATTAAAAAATGCATTTTATCATCCGAATATATTCAATACATATTATATGATAAATGCACTTTATAATGTGTTGAAAAACGTCATCCAAACTTTTGTCTTTTCTTTTTGTTATTTTAGATAATTAATGTTTAAAATATGGTTACTAAAATTGTGATATTAATATAATAAGGGTTTGGATCAAATACAAATGACTTTTATCGTGAGAAGTGTACAAATAACTAGAGTAATTATGTTAACACTAGAGTAATTATTATTAGTTTATTACACTATAACTTTTGAACTGGAGTAATTGTAATTGCACTATATTTTTTTTATAACATAATTACTCTAGTTATTTGTATGTTTAGTATGTTAATTTTATTTGTACCGGATCCCACCCCAATATAATAATATAATCTCTTAAAATAAAGCTATTTAGGTGACTTCCGGACCTATTGGTTATGAAACATAGCTCAAATCGACCCATGTTAAATAAACGTGCCATAAATGACCATATGACAGCATTGTTCATTTTTCTTGGGGCATAAATGAGCCGAGTCCACGCTAGCCTGAGCTTGACTCGGATTGCTTATATACACATAATTATTTTTATATATAACATAATACTATTTAGTAATTTTTTATCATCTTAATACATAATAGCATTTATTATGTAAATATAATTTATATAAATAAAAAACTCATTTAATCAGTTAAGTTCACAAGCCTAGTGGAGCTCCATATTTAAAGCCCGGGCTCAAACTCATTTATTTATGGAGCTCTAATTTGGCTCGGATTCAAGCTTATCTCGGTTCGATGTTTTAGCTAGCCGGTGAGTAGCTCACGAACATCACATTTTTCTAAAACTATAAACAATCAATCATTCTTAATGGATCACGAGGGTGTGTACAAAGAAGTTTACGCTTCCATATTTTCCCATTTTACATTATTTTTATATTAATGTTTTCACCAGAAATCACTTGTCATGCGCATTCGTATAAGCTACAAGTTGAATAACAAAGATATGTTGGAGGAAGGCCAAATCAGTAATTTCCCGCATGACTTGTGAAGACTGCGCGCGAGCGGGTAGCATTTGTGCAATTTTTGGTTAAATTGTTGTTTAATTTTTATATTTTCTTTTATATATCTGGAGTTAGACTATAGCTGTTTGGAAAGTGTTTTTTTTAATGGTATATTATGAACAAATATATTCTTGTATGCAAGTTTGTGAGAATCAGATTTTGCCACCATAGGCATAGACAGAAAGTGATTATTATTATTATTATTATTATTATTATTATTATTATTATTATTATTATTATTATTATTCATGGATAAACTTTATTTTACCAACATAAGCTATAGTTTTATAATGTTTTTGGTGTATATTTTATAGGCATAAACTTTATTTTATCTAGAGGTGCACAAAATACCTCGTTCCCGACCCTAAACCGGTTCCTACCCGTGCCCGACCTGGTATTGGGTTAATGAGTTTCTTCCCAGACCTGTACTCGAAACTGGACTCGATCCGGACCCGTCAGAACCGGTTTTACCTTTACCCGGTGAAAACCCGACCCTAAACCCAAAAATGAAACCCGGTCAAACCTAATTAGATACCCGACTATATCCGGAAATGGTTCCTACCTGACCAGGTTTTGACTTTTCTTGACCATATCCAGAACCGGTTTTTCAAAATACCCGGTTTGTGTACCTCAAATTTTATCAACATGAGTTATAGTATTATTATGTTTTTGCCTTTTTGGTGTATATTTTATTTTTCTGGAAATGAATTCATGTTTTACTTGTCAATGATATTTTATTATATAAAGTCGCGAAACATTAAACGTGTAGTTGCTTACAATGCCACATTTCTACGACTTTTGTTTTTTTGCCCGATAATGCTCGCTTTAGCTCTTCCAAAAGGCGAAACCGCCCCGCTGGTACATATCATAAATAATTACTTCTCGACTCTTTTACACAGTCATCTTGATGGAACAAAACATAACTATCAAACAATTTAACATCATTGTTGCTTTTTCTGTTTGTGAATCTTTCTGAAAGTTTTAATAGTGGTGAGTGACATTTTCTCTATATCATTCACTTACTTTATAAATCCAAGGATTGAATATTATGATTACATTTATAGTGGCAGTTTTGTTTGAAAGCTAATCACTATATTTATTAATATTAAAACAACACTAAATGTGTCTAGGTAAATGGCCTTGGCGAAACTCTAATGAATAATCTAAAGCAAAAAACAAGTATAAAGATAAAAATTCTATTGCTAACATAATTTAATAACTTTTTTGGATTTACTTGATAAAACAGTTAGTTATTATTATTATTAAAAGATCATCATCATCATCATCGTACTCAGTATATCCCACCAATAGCAAAGCTATAGTAGGGTCTGAGGAGGGTAAGATGTAGACAGCCTTACCTCTACCCCATAAGGATAGAGAGGCTGCTTCCGGTGAGACCCCCGGCTCGATAGTAGTTTTGCATCAAGCCTTGGACATAAGGCACATAGCACTCAATCATCGGGACACCGGCTGATCGGTGCATGTACCCTTGTCTTTCGGCTATCAACGCCACTACATGATGCCTGATTAACCGTCCGTCACTTTTAACGTTATTTTCACGAGATTAGTAAAATAACGTCAAAATTAGTGCAATTTCACTTTTGCCCACCCGAGGGTTCACACATATAATACAATAATTGTTTAACGTACATTATGTACAAAAATACTTATATTTCATGAAATCAATCCATGAAATCACATCACAAGATCTCGAAATCGTCAATACATATGGTTCACCGAGATAAACAGTTTTGGGTCGTTAATCGATCAATTTTTTTTACCTTTCACGAAAACCATTTTTGAGCGTTTTAGTTTGGCTGAGCGTTTTAGTATTTTTGCCTTTGAACGTTTCGCGTACCTATCGTACGTTAAGCAGTAATTGTACAGTAACTTCGCCCTATTATTAAAGGCAAGTGATGAACTTTCATTTCTCAAACTTTTGTCCCAAACTTTCGAGTGATGAAGTTTCGTTTCTTAAACTTTTGCCCCAAACTTTCGAGTGATGAAGTTTCAGTTCTTGAACTTTTGCCCCAAACTTTTTATGCCTTTAACTTTGACACCATAGTTTATAGTTTTATGCATTCTTCTCCAGCATTCTTTTAGGCAACATGCCAAGTTAAGTTTATCAAACTTTGCCACACAAGTTTAATGAATATACCTTTTGTCCCTCTACTTTAGTTAACCAACTTTAGTTTATTAACCTTTTGTCACACAAGTTTAACAAATATACTTTTTGGTTCCTCTACTTTAATTACCAATTTTAGTTAATTAAACTTTTGCCACAAAAGCTTCACACATATACGTTTTGACCCTTCAATTTCGGTTATGAAACTTTTGTTCTTTCAACTTGTATTTTTACCTTTTGGCCCTTCAACATTGGTAACGAAATTTCCACAATATTGTATCATAACAAATTGAACCGACACTGATCGAATTCTCGCCTCAACACGAGCTAGCTTTCGAATATGTAATGCATTTAAACCTTCCAGCAGCAATACACGGATAGAAATACTTGGTTTATATTATAACATTAATATACTATTAAAGTGATATACTATTGTATTTTTTTGTGAGCATGAGAGTGCGTGAGAATGACATGATGTTTTATTAATTTTATATAATAAGGTTGCTTTCTAACTATATATATATATGTCTATGGATTATGTAACAAGTTGATTCTTTTGGGGAGAAGGATCAAGACTTTTGTTGACTAGAAAAAGTTCTTTTATTATTAATTAATTGGTGTCCCCAACATCTTTCACATGTATTGTTGAAACGTAGTGTTCAAAAACTAACATAAATGAATGATTAACTATGATTTGGATACACTTAAAAAGTTAGAACCCTGGTAACCCTAACCGGTTCATACTAAATTATTTTAGACAGTTAAAAGATAGACGAAACTTATCGGGTGATCCATTCAGATGATAATTCAATCTAGTTGATTCAACAAAAAACACGTTTTATTTTTGGACAAATTGTGTTTCGCTGAAGATTGATTAAACATTGGCAAATCCTAAGTCCTCCGTCGCTATAACAGACATCTCTTGACCAATCAACACACACACTACTAGTTTTGAATGCCCCCCATAAATCATGAGCTTCAAGGCCAGGTGTATGACCAAAGATTGACCTAGCGATAATAAAGTGTTGGATAAGGCTTTGTCTTTTCAAATGATGAAAGTTTAAGTCTGTCTAAAACATGTGTAACTTATGAGTAGAGTTAGTGTTTGTGTGTGTTGTCGTCCTAAAAACAGGTCGGGTTTACATACAAAAATTTTAGCTAAAGCTTTAGACCTTAATTTTTAAAGACCATCAATATTTAAAGAAAAAGAACTTTGTTTTTTTATGTCATACACAAACGTAAACTAAAGTATAATGTTTTTTTCTAAGTATAGACTATATACTAAAAGGTGGGTCTCAAACTCTCAATTAAGGTACTTGTGGCAATGAAGAATTACTTAAAAGTATCCTATTCACATCCACCCATTCAAATAAGGACAATTCATTTTTTTTACATTAAAGTATTCAAAAAGTTTGTCACATTGGTAGGGGTGGTATTTCATACATACCAAACTATCTTAATGCGTTTCAACTTTCAACCAATCACACACGCACACAATCAATTACTCATCTTTTGAATATTAGGGTTCATGAAACCGATTTCTTTTGGAGATGTGGGAGATAAAACCGATGGAAAACCCGAAGGGTGCGCCCTAGTACTCTTATTACAACAAGAAGTAACAAATTTATTAAAAAAAACAACAATTTACTTAAAGATTTTTTTTAAAAAATTATAGTACTTTTTTAGCCTTTTGAAGCCACACAAGGCACACCTCCTCATTACCATTGTTATTATTAATAAAGTTTGTGGTCTCAAAATATAAGATGTGTAGGGTCATTTCACATAAGGGCCAAAATAGAAGCTAGTGGCTAAAGAAATTATTTCATGTCATAATATTATTATATGACCCACAACAAGTCATGGGAGGCATGAATTGTTTGTTTGTCAACCCTTGTGTTAAATCATCAATAGCTCTCATCACATACCCCTCACTCTCCCCTTTTCATGGATCCCACATCATAATTACACACTCACTCAAAAACAAAATAATATTGAATTATGAAAACAAAATAACATGTACCATCAATAAGCCTGGGAACATGTAATCATGGTATTTCCAAGACATGAATAAGATTGGTTTGTTTCAAAATTCTTGAATCCCATATTATAGTTATGTATGATGAGATATATAGTGTTTTTTTGCTCGCGTACGTAAAACGGATTGGGTAAAAGTCTGCTAATAAAATTACACAAGTCGGGCTTGGAATCTCTCAATTTGAAATTATGCTTAAATAAAAGGATTCATACTACGATACAGTCAAAATAATATTCAAATAGATACCTATTATGCTGATATAAATAAAGTTATCAACAAAAACAACTATCTATTCGTTTTTTTTTTCATTTAAGTATCTTTGTCCAATTTCATTATAGGATAACAACTACTCTTTTCACTACAAGAAAACATGAGTATAACCGATAAAAACCCTTAGAAGAAGGCTATCACCGACGGATTTCCAACAAACTTGTTCATCAGTTATACCCCACTTTTATTGTAGTGTTTTCAACCTAGTCGCTCTCTTTCAATCTTGGAAATTTTTTTATAAGCCAAGTTGAGCAAGTCCTCCCCTTAGCGTGAGCCTTTCTATGGCTACTCACTAACTTACAACAATACATTGTTTAGAAAGATCTTTTTATATTAATAGTAAGTATTTTACTTAATGATCTAATTCTAAAAGACATGAAATGTCTTTAAAGTCTAGTAAAAAGTTTGAAGTTGCTTGTTTTAATCTCCTCATGCAAAAATGATGCAAAAAGTAATAATCAGATAAACACATCTACTCCACGTTTAGACAAAGACACAAAACGCTCATAATGAAAACAAATCGACCAAACTCAAAACATATACAATAATCAGACATCTAAAGTGAAAGGTCTTAAACATATACCAACCACATTAAAAAGGCGCGAAACACTAAATAAAAGGTAAAGGTTATGAGTACATGTTGCAATCTTTAACAAAGTAAATCATGAAAAGTAAAGAAGAATCATTCATATAAATGATAAAACATGAAACCAAGAACTATTGACTATTGTAAATGGTCAACTATTACTATTACTTGCATTTATCAAAGGTAATGTAACATAGTAACATACCGTTTGGTTCATTCAGATATGAATGAGCCTCTGTTCCATTCAGCAACAACAGTCCGAATGATTCAGACCCAATTTTAATCATTCAAATGTTATTCTGTGTAAACCAAACAGCCTGAAGTCTGAATAAATCAAATATAAACATACTAACATCAACATATGAGTTACCTATTATGTGTAATACAATGAATTTGACCTTTTTGATGATTTTGATCTTTCTTTGACCAAAGCCAAATCTTGGAAACTGAAAAGCTCTCACCTTTGCTTCTATTGCTAATCTTTTTCCCATCATCAAGTGAACTATTGATCCCTTTTTCTTTAATACCAAAACTACCCCTACTACTACTATTCCCCTTATTAGCATCAAATTCCACTTTCAAATCAAGATTTCTCACCACATATTCATAACTTCCCATTGAATAACATCTTCTTGCATCAAAGTTACTATTACTTGTCTCTCCAACTTCCTTTTCATCCCTTTTACCACCACCATTTGTTGCTCTAAACTTTCCAAGTCTCACTGACAACACCCTCTTTTCATTACAAATACTACCCTCATTTTTACCAAAATTCCCAAAATACCCTTGACCACCATCACCACCATCTTCTTCTATTTCACAACCAAACTCAAAAACTGGATTCTCAACATTAAAACCAGGTGTAAAAAGTGTACCTCTACATAAAGGACATGTGGAATTTGACAACAACCAAGTGTCAATACAATGCATATGGAAAGCATGGCTGCATAAAGGCAATAACCTTAACTTATCCTTTTGTGTAAACTCACATAAGCAAACAGCACAGTCAAAAGGCTCCTTTAATCCCATTAACTCTTTGTAAGAAAACACTGGGAGTGCATCAATGAAAGCTTGATCTAAACCAGAATCATGTAGAGTAAAAAGCTGCTGTAATTGTCTTTGATATGCATCACCATCACCATCATTAATATTAATATTATTATTATTATTAACACCATTTTCTTGAAATCTTGAAGATAAAGATGACAACTTTTTCTTTTTTATTAAATACCTTATAAGTAAATGAAGCAACCCACATATGAAAAACATGAAAGCTATCACTATTACAATGTTTCTTGCAAAAAGCAAAGTGGAGTTGGTTTTTGATACTGTTGGAGGAGGGTTAACATTAACAGGTGGGGGTGAAGGATAAGATGAAAGCAGGCGCATTTTAGCAAGATTTAGACAGCTTCAAGAACCATGAAAATTTAGTATATGCTTTCAAAAAGTGTAGACTTTAAATTAAAAAAAATTAAAAAAAGTTATTTTTATTTGATTATTTTAATATTTGATCCAAACCCAGATCATGAAATTATTAAACAATCAAGAAAACCAGCTAAAAGTTGTGTTTACAAGACACCCACTTGAATCTTGCTAACAAAATGTAATAAAAATCAAATGTTGATAAAACCCACCTCATGAAATTAATAAAAAAACATAGAAAAACAGCTCAAATTCAATAAAAATCAGATTTTGATCCAAACCCACCTCATGAAATTAATAAAAAGCCAAGAAAAACAGCTAAAATGCAATAAAAATCAGATTTTGATCCAACCCACCTCATGAAATTAATAAAAAACCAAAAACAGCTAAAAGTTGTAATTACAAGAACCCCACTTGAATCTTGCTAACAAAATGTAATAAAAATCAGATTTTGATTCAAGAAAACACATGGGTTTGTTAACAAAATCAAGAAAAAGTGACAAAAAGTTAATAAAGATTCAAGATTTTGTATACCCACCTCGGAATCTCAGAAAAAACATTAATATCTGCTAAATCAGAGGCTAAAGACACTTGCTTGATGAGTTGAAACTGTTACAGATATGGTGGTTAGTAAATATAGAGAGAGAGAGGTGTTTTAATGTGTTGATGGGTGAGGACTGAAATGGGATTTTATAATGGCAAGGGTATATTGGTAATTTACTTCAAAAAATAAAAGCTTTTTTAAGGTATTTTTTAATAATTTAATGTATAAATCAGTCACCAACAACTCAAGAAGGCAGAGGGGCCCAATAGGGCTTTTGTTGAAATCTTGGTGAAAGTCAAATTAGCAAATTTAGTAAAAGTTTGTTTCCTTGAAAACCTCACTTGAACCACTCATAATTTGCATCATTATTATTGTTTTAAAGTTGATTTAACTTTATATATTTAAAAATATAAATTTTGTATATAACTATATGGTTATGATTATTTAAGAGTTAAAAGAATCATTTTTAAGTACTTAATTCCATGCTAGACACCATGTAACTTAATACTAATTGGGAGTTGGGACAACGATGAAAGATGTTTAAGTTTAATGTTAGGGTGCATAGGGCGCAGGAACCCATACTCTCTTTCACTTGAGTTACACAAACAACCCCACAAATTCTAATACGGTACGAACTCATATTATAATGAACCGAACCAATACCAACCGAGTTGTTATCGTAACGTGCGGGTTTAATGCAATTACTTTGGTTATGCGATTCAATTTTCGAGTTACCTTGAACTATTTTGGGCCTATTTTTTCTAAACTTATTCAACTCGGGGCCTACTTTATTTTATTTTGGGCCTACAAACTTAAATATAATTTGGGCCTATATTCACACAAAGCAACATCGTTTCTACCAATAATAATATTATTATGCCCCCAAACCCTGTGGAAAGTCTTCGTTACATGTCGTCGTTCTCATCGCTTAACTAGTTTGAGCCCAACCGCCGCCATTGTCCGCCACTTAACCGGTTTGAGCCCAACCATTTTTTCTAAACAGTGGGTCGGGTTATAAACTGTTTGGGCGGCCCGAAATTGGTTTTTTGTATAAACTCATTCTCCTTTGGGCCTATAAACTTAAATCTAGTTTGGGCCTCTTATTGGGCCTACATTCACACAAAACGGCACCATTTCGACGTATAACATTATTACCATGCCACCATAATAAACCCTCCCAAACCCTGTGGCGATTCTCCGATGCACGCAGTCGCTTAACGAGTTTGAGCCAAACCGGATTTTCAAAGTAATGGGTCGGGCTATAAACCGAACTAGTTTCTTGTAAACTTATTCCACTTTGGGCCTACAAACTTTAAAACCAACTTGGGCCCCTTATTGGGCTTTCATTCACCCAAAACGACACCGTTTCAACGAATAATATTACCATTCCACCCTAATAAAAACCTTCCCACTAAACCAAACGAATGTTATGCTCTTCCGTTACTCCGTCATCCGCCGCCGTACTCCGCCGCTAACCACCGTCATCCGCCGTCTATACTCACCGTCAACGTCACCGTCACCGTCACCAATGGGTAAAGCTGCAAACGCCGCACCCAAATCCACTATTTCGATTGCTAAAGATGAAGCTTATCTTCAGTCAGTAATACCCAAAAGAATCCAGCTGTTTGAGTCCATCAAATTGGAACAAATTGAGAATCTCAAGGCTGTTGCTGGTGACCCAATTAAGTAAGTTTTGAAAGTTGAGGTTTTGATTAATAATATTGACTGGCTTGGTCTGTTACGCATTTCGTCGACCACCTGGTGTGCGTAAGCTAATTGGTTTTGATTAATAACATTTTTGTTATTATTATTATTATGGTTAAGTTACACCTGAGCTGATTATTATTATTATTATTATTATTATTATTATTATATTTAACATTTTGTTAAGCTCGGGTTCGTGGCTCGCTTGATAAAAGCTAAAAGAGCTTGATTTGAAATATCTTTAGCTTAGCTGGCTCATATTTGTAACTGAGCTGAGCTTGACCTAAGCTCAGCTTGAGTCATGGCTCGGCTCGTTGGCTTAATCATAAGTTCGTTTTACTAACTCGAGCTCGAGCTGAGCTCGACCTAAACTCTGCGTGGGTCATGGTTTGGCTCGTTGGCTTGATCATTGGCTCGTTTTTACTTAAAATTCGATTTGAGCTCGACCTAAGCTTGGCTTGGGTCATGGCTTGCCTTGTTGGTTCGATCATAGGCTCATTTTACTTAAAACTTGAGCTCGAACCCGAACCCCTCTGGATTGACTCGTGCTTAAACTAATTGCGGTTTTTAAAATTTTATTTTTATTATTATTAGGAAAATTGGATTTTAGTAATTATAATTATCGCCTATTGGTCAATAATATTTCATAGTTTCATTCTTATCATTTTAATCAATAAAAAAACAACTTTAGTTTTAGTTGCATCTTGGTAGTAAAATTATCATTGATTTTCACTTGATTTGTTTCACAATAATGGTTATGAACGAAAATGGAAATACGTATTAGCGAACTTGGGTATAAATCAAATGCAATTCGAGTGTAAAATCTATGATGATTATGCTACTAGGATTGCCCTTGGTAACAAAATTGAAAGTTAAGGTTGTTGCTGGTCAAAGTGTAAGTATGGATTATTATTTGCCAATGGGTGATAGGCCAATACGTGATAGTGTGGATTATTAAAGTCTTGTTACTATTATTCTTTTAATTTTAGGGTTATGTTACACCTGGTGTGTAAACTAATTGCGTTTTTTTTAAATATTTGTATTATTCTTTTTTTAAAAAAATAATTTTTTTATTTGTAGGATTACATTACCGGATGGGACTGTGAAGGAGGGGAAGAAGTGGGAAACAACTCCTTTTGATATAGCCAAGGAGTTGTCAAAGAGTTTGGCATCAAATGCTTTGATTTCTCAGGTGGATGGAGTGTTGTGGGACATGTCAAGGCCCTTGGAAAGTGATTGCCAGCTTAAGATATTCACTTTTGATAGCGATGAGGGTCGTGATACCTTTTGGCATTCGAGCGCTCATATTCTTGGGCAGGTAATGATGTTAAAATGAATACGATATATTGGGATTGAGTTGTTTATACGGCTGTACACTAAAATGAATATGATATTTGTTTGCCTGTTAAGCTTTTGTCGGACAAGAGAACGGTTCACAAACACCTAAGCGAACAAAATTTCTTGTCCGTGTTCAGTCCATTAAGGAAATGAACTTGTTTGTGAAGTGTTCTTGAACACAAACGAACAAACACAACTGAGCACAACCAATGTTTTATTTAATTTGGTTAAATGAGAATGGTCAGTGTCAACGGTTTGGTCCGGCTACCAAGTGTGTGTTGGTGTGTTTTTTAACATTTCTATTCATATGTTAATTTACATATAATCAAATCACATAATAGTATAATACTCACACACACACACACACATATATTTGTTTTATAGTTAATAATTTTGTTTATTCTATATGATAAGATTAGAAAAGTCATTGATCAAAAACCTTCAACTAACAAACATTAATGGACGTAAAAAAACACAGTTGAACGAACATGGCATCTGTTTGTGTTTGTTCATTTATTTAATCAAACGGAATTTCTTGTTTATGTTTCTTCGTTTATAGAGTTGGTGAAATTGTTTTATTTTGTGTTTTTGTCCAGGCCTTGGAACAAACATATGGATGCAAATTGTGTATTGGGCCATGTACTACAAGAGGAGAGGTATGCTTCTATCATTCTGATGTGGATACTTGATTTCATTTCATGGTTCTTTAGTTATTAGGGCTGTAGATGTGATACTGTATAGTGTAGGTTGATTATTTAATTTGTGTAGTTGGCTTGTTTTTAATTCAACACAAGTTTTGTTTTAGGGAAAATAGCAACAATCAGCAACATGCTTTCACTTTGTTTATGTGTGTGTTCTTAACTATAAATATCACTAAAACCATTTTAGTTCTTGAAGTTTATTATATCTGGTAATTTCATGTAACCGTCTGTGTAGTAATTTCACGGAGTTGTTGTAACAGGGTTTCTACTATGATGGTTTCTATGGTGATCTTGGATTAAATGATGATCACTTTGATAAAATTGTTTCTGAAGCGAAGAAGGCTGTTACGGTACTATATTATTTATATCTCATTCGTATAGAAGTTGATTAGATAGCTGTTTATTAGTTTGATATATATGTTACATATCTTTGTTGCTTCATATATCACACTGGCCAAATTAAATCGCTTAAAACATAAATTACACGACATTATGCTGTTATATATTTCTTTTCAGGAGAAACAACCTTTTGAACGAATTGAAGTAACACGAAAGCAGGCTCTTGAGATGTTTTCTGACAATAAGTTTAAGGTGATAATTTCTATCTAATATATCTGGGATTTTTTTGGTACTGATTTTTGCAACACATTGTTTTGGATTTAATTTATTATTGTCATTATCAGGTTGAGATCATTAGTGACCTACCTGAAGACAAGACCATCACCGTTTATAGGTGTGGTCCATTAGTTGATCTGTGCCGTGGACCCCATATACCTAATACATCGTTTGTGAAGGCAATTGCTTGCTTAAAGGTGATGTTTGTTAGATGCATAGAGATAAGTTAGTCTGTATATATGTTTATATATTTGTTTTTTTATAAATATTAGGCTTCAGCAGCTTACTGGAGGGGAAACAAAGACCGTGAAAGCTTACAAAGAGTTTATGGGATATCTTATCCTGACCAAAAGCGTCTAAAGGTTCTTTTGTTTCCATCACTTGAATGTTGGATTATATGTCAATGCATCAGTCTTTATGAAAATGTTTTTCTTTTGGGTGATATATTTCTGGCTAAATGTGATGTGTTAGGTGGCAACTTTTTAAATATTGTTTCCATTTACAGTTTTTAAATTCTTTTTGCACAAATATGCACCTTTTAATTTTTTTTGTATTAATTTTTTTAAGAAGGCTTCATGAAACAAAATGAGTCTAGATAGGGACATTTCATAGTAGGGGTGTGCAAGAAACCGAAAAAACCGATCTGAAACCGAAAAGACCGAACTGAAACAAAAACCAACGGTTTGGTTTTATGTTTTTGTAAAAACGGAACTAACGGTTCGGTTTTGGTTTTGCATGAAATAAAAACCGAAAAAACCGAACCGAATTTCTTAAATTTTATATCTATATTTTTATTTTAAATAATTAATAAGAATTTAATAAATATGTAACTCGAATATATTTTACCAAATGTATAAGTATCCACTAGTTAACAATTATCAAAATTATTTATACTGTATATTTTATTATTTACCCCCAGTTTTTTTTGGCCTAAAATTTTCAAGCTCAAATAAAAAAAACCGAAACTAAAACAAAAAACCAAAAAAAACCGACACCGAACGGTTTCAAAAATCAAAAAACCAAAGTTTTGGTTTTAGCCTAAAACCGCCACGAACCGCACCACGCACACGCCTATTTCATAGGTTGTCGATTTGCTGCCTAATTGACTGTTTAGAAATGAGCGTGTCATTAAACAAAGTATACTGTTAGCACAAAGTTTTAAAGTCGTTTAAAATATTGTTTTAGGAATACATTGCTCTGCTGGAAGAAGCCAAAAAGTATGACCACAGAGAATTGGGCAAGAAGCAGGAACTTTTCTTTTTCCATCCACTCAGGTAAGTTGCAATTCCGGTTTTATTTTAGAAGTTAGTGAGAAATAGGTTAAATTGTTTATTTTAGTGTATTCAGTGCAATAAACCTCCAAAGTTATTTTATTTTTTAAAAATATAGCGTAATTGAAATAATATATATTTTACAAACATATATGACACACTAGTAACCTGTAAATATTAAAAATTTTAATTTAACTTTTTATATGTTTCAGCCCAGGAAGTTGTTTCTTTCTTCCCCATGGCACTCGAATAACTGAGAAACTAATGACATTTATACGCACAGAGTACCGTAAAAGAGGTTATCTTGAGGTGATTATTATTTCTTAATCTTTGCTTTCTGTATACCTTGTTATTAGTTTCTAAATATGGATGTTCTAAAATTTAACATACTGTACCATTGCTTTTGCAGGTTACCACACCAAATATGTACAACATGCAACTGTGGGAAACCTCGGGACATGCTGCTAATTATAAGGAAAATATGTTTGTGTTTGACGTAAGTCATCTAAGTTTAATAACATTATCATTTTACATGCATGTTATATTTTAAAAACAAAAAAGTATTTAAACTATAATATTTAAATACACGCATGCATACACCACATATCGTCCTAGCAGTTTTTAACTACACTGACCATGAACAAACTTTAGGGAGTAGCGCGCGTTTGAAAAAGGTGAATGACCATTTAGTCAATTACATGTTGTTACATTATGTTTTATGCAGATAGAAAAACAAGAGTTTGGGCTTAAGCCAATGAATTGTCCAGGACATTGCTTGATATTCGATAACAGAGTTCGTTCTTACAGGGGTCAGTTTTTTGGATTGTATTTGTAGTATATGTTTTTGTTTTAACACTATTGTTACAACTGATCTAAACTATAAGCCATTTTCATTTTCATTCTACAGAACTTCCACTTCGTATAGCTGACTTTGGAGTTTTGCATCGCAATGAAGCCAGTGGTGCATTGACCGGTCTGACTCGTGTTCGAAGATTTCAGCAGGTAATGCTGTAGTTATTATACACTAGATAATTTTTTGTGAAATATTGGTGAAAGTTAAAAACTTGTAATGTTTAGTAGTTATGAATAACACTTTTAATTGAATACATTTTTTTATAACCCTATTTAATATAGTACTCATATTATGGGTCTCAGCGAGTTTATTACTATTTTAGGAATGTCTTTTGTATAAATTAGTCTCTACTTATATTTTCAATATTATTTATACGATACTCATTTTAAAGGTCTCGAACTCTCAATGAGAGTTTTACATAGACGATAGTGTTACACCATTTTGGTATCTTGGATGTTGACGGTCTACATCAAATTTACACTATTTTGATGTTTTTGTTACTTGATATTGTATGATACCACGAGCTGTTATTTCTACAATCTAACCATGTTTTCTTCTCTTAGGATGATGCTCATATCTTCTGTAGAGAATCCCAGGTGAGATGGAATTTACTCATAATACTTAATACTTTTCAACGTTTTCTTTCTTACACTTTTTTGACCTTTGTCTTGATATACAACAGATTAAAGATGAAGTGAAGAGTGTTCTAGAATTCATCAACTATGCCTATGATATATTTGGGTTCACCTTTGAACTAAAGCTATCAACAGTATGTGCATCTGATCCTCATGCTGTTTATAGCTTGTTGTGTACTTATGTATTTACGATTGATGACGTAACAAAAAAGAAATTAACACAAACTGTAAACTGTATGTTTTACTATGATGCATATATTTGCTGTATCATGCTGTGAAAAACTTTGATCTACCATTTTGATACTTTCATACGGACTGTATATATATTTTATTTATAAATTTGTTTAATTATGTATTGTGTAGAGGCCGGAGAAATATCTTGGAGATCTGGAAACATGGGACAAAGCTGAGAAAGCACTTGCTGATGCATTGAATGAATTTGGGAAGCCATGGCAGGTTTAATTTTTCTTAAAACATACATACATCATATATATTATGGTGAACTAACCTGCTAGTTTAATTTTTCTTGATAGATTAATGAAGCAGATGGGGCATTTTACGGGCCGAAAATTGATATATCAGTTTCCGATGCAATGAAAAGAAAGTTTCAATGTGCAACTTTGCAGGTTCATTTTAACACCGATTATTATATGTTATATTTATTTGTTCATAAGAGTTTATTTATTGAAATAAAATTATATGTTGTCTTCTACAGTTGGACTTCCAACTCCCTCAACGTTTCAATTTAACTTATTCAGCAGAAGATGAGACTAAAAGGGAGAGGCCCGTTATGATACACAGAGCTATTTTGGGGTCGGTTGAACGAATGTTTGCTATACTTTTGGAACATTATAAGGGAAAGTGGCCTTTTTGGCTTAGCCCCCGTCAAGCAATTGTTTGCCCTGTTTCTGACAAGTCCCAAGTCTATGGACAACAGGTACTTATTTGCAAAATATTAACGATTATTGTTAAAATACTAGTCAAGAAAACGAGCATTTTTGTTTATTTAGTTTATTATTTTTGTTTTTGCTTTATTTTATCCCCTTTACTAGATGTCACAATCCTAACCTTTTTGCATATACACTGGATCATTTGGGTCGAATATTTAAATAGGTCACTAGAGTTTTAAATATGTTAGCATTTAACATTTTTAACATAATCAGAAATTTTATAAGGGCGATTGCTGAACAAGTCTCGTGCACTTTTATGCTCTAAATATGGCCCTAGAGTTCTTTGTTTGAATTATTAACTCCTAAACTTTTAAAGCTTAACAATAAAGTCACTGCACTTTATTTTTACCAAAAAAAAAAAATTATTGCATGATTTAACCTCTATATTTTTAATCCACTTTTTGTTGTGTTTTTGTTTTTCAAAATATTAAGTCTAATGGCTAATGTTCAAATTTAACAAAATATCTTGGTTTTAATTTTTTTTTATTGAATCAATTTCTTGAATTGACGATCTTTTTGTATTATTAATTTGGCAGGTGAAGGACCAGATTGAAGAAGCTGGTTTTAATGTTGACATTGACTCATCTGATCGAACAATCAAGAAAAAGGTAATTTGGAAATTATTTCCACTATTCTATTTTGGGGGATGTTTGGGATTTACTTATACAGTTATAGGTGAAGCGTATATTTCTCTATTGTTTTTTAACATACAAAACTTTAAACATTCTCAAAGCGGCTCAGTTTGCTGTTTCGAAACTGAATAAGCCAACGAAAAGATCATTGTTATTGCTGCTATTATTATTATTAATTTTGTTTTATTATTAATTGGTGCAGGTACGAGAAGCTCAGTTGGCGCAATACAACTACATACTAGTTGTTGGTGAAGAGGAAGTTAATAATGGGAAGGTATGTATCTCTCTCTCTCGTCACAGTATGTGGCAGGATATTAATGTGTTGGACCAAAATACCCTCCAAAAGCGCAGTTTGTAGTTTTTATTAGTGATGTTATACGTGAAGGCTACCCATTCATCGGTTTTTAAGTAAACTCACGTATAGAAAGTGATTTTTAGGTCAACTAAGTATTATTGCAAAAAATTTCCAAGTTACTGTTAAATGTTTAAAAAAACTTGTTTTTATAAATGGAAGCCAGGGTATTTTTCATTTTGAAAAATTTAAGGTGTGCTTTTTATTTATTTAAGGATAAGATTGTTAGATCGGTACCAAAACCGAATTTCTCGAAAGTGGGTACCGAATACTGTGCCAAATTTATCAGTACGATACTGGTTACAAAATTCTAATCTCTATATGGTATTGGTACCGGAAAAAAGCGAACTGAATTTCTGGAAAAATGGGTACCTAATATCGTACTGTATCTATCGGTATGGTACTGGTATCTAGGGGTGTGCATAATTAGGCCCGACCCGAAATGTCACACCCTCAAAATCCACTAACGGAGTTTTACCGTCAGAGGGTGTGAACTAACAGGATCGGAATCATTAGTTATAATCAAACCATAAAAAAAAACGTTTAAATGAAAATAAGTGCGGAAGTGTAAAAACCAAAAGACAAAAGTTGCGTCACGCAGGACGACTTAAAATTCAAGTAATAATAGTTAAAAACATGTTTGCATATCAGAATGTTCAAAAACCATGCATGATCCTGTACCGCGCGCCCGCCTCGGCTACCTGAGAATAACATACTAAAAGTGTCAACACGGGGTTGGTGAGTTCACAAGTTTATATAAAATAAAGCGTTTAGCGTTTGCTTTCAGCGTTTTGCGTTTCAGCGTTTTGCGTTTCAGCGTTTTGGACTACACGATAGTGTTATGTCAATTATATATCTATAGGTAGCTAGCCTATAAAACAAGTATTACTAAGTGTTCGACACCGAAGCTGACTGTTTATCATTTGCCTTGCCACCAGGTCTATCCCGACCATGGTATGTGTTTAGCCAAGATTACACCCACTCGACCTCCAGTCGAGTTTAGCGTTGGGTGGGGTTTGTCAAACCCAGTAGTACCACTCAACAATGACTCGCTATTATCCAATACTAAACGGTTCGATGTGAATGAAGGACTTTAGTTATTGCGTTTGCCACTTAGTCTTTACAAGTGATATATAATTTATATTAACAAAATCTTAAATGCGTTTTCGGAGTATGTTATCTCCCCAAGTGAAAAGCGTTTTGAAAATAGTTTAGAGGGGTAAGTGAACTCACTGTTTGCGAAGAATTCCCAAAATAAATCACCAAAGGATGCGCGTCACAGAAAAACTCTCTCTAGCGTTCTAAAACAACAAAGAGATTTTTCTAAGTGTCGGAACTATTATCGAGTCTCTAGACTCGGCACATAATACCTATGCACACAAGGTGTTTCGTGTTTCGTTTGTGAATCGTGTGTGACTTTAACCAGTACATTCGTGATACAATACATGTGTGAACAATTATTTACGTGTCATGTATTAATAATGTACATCACTAGCAATTACTCCCCGAAAGGGCAATTTGGTCACACATAACAATTAACTAGCAATTATTCCCCGCAAGGGCAATTTGGTCAAAACACGACAACTATTTAACAAGTATTCCCCACAGGGGCAATTTGGTCAAAACATAACAATTATATAGCAAGTATCATGTTTCATGCATTTTCACAAAATTCAGCAGCTAGTTTCACCGAGACAGAAATTCTACTTGAAAGATTGTATTATTCCACCGATCATAGCATCTCAATTAATTTACCAAAAATCATCACAAAAGCATATATGTGTTAGGTTTCCAGAACATGTTTTATTTTATTTTTATTCCACATAGATTTCTCATAATGATCAAAACATTACAGCAAGCTCATAACAGTCAAATTCATGCGCAACAGAATGTATTTGAAATTCCCGTTAAATGAAAAATCCAACAAATGCAAGAACACTTGGGTTAGGTTCCTAACTCAACAAGTCAACTTCCAGAAGTGGAACCAACCCAATTGGTCTCGTAGTTCATGAGATATAATATTTACAAAACAACCCTACAGCAGGTCTCACAACTCAGCTTTGCACAACGTTTTTGTAAAATCATAAAGGTTAACTTTTACACGTCCAAAAATTGCAAATTTATATTCTTTAGAAACTAGACTCAACCTAGTTTACTGTAGTATCAATAATCTCAACCAATTTTCACATTTACACCCCGATACAGTCAATTGAACATCAACACAATCTGTCTAGAAACTGTTTGCAACAAAACTCAACATATTAACCATCTATCGACCACAATTCATTCATATAACATTCTAGACACCATAACCATCATTCATGCATATCAAGTACACCATACATACATGGTTAGGGTTTTATTTGATCTCAAAATCAAAGACACAACCAATTAACATGTAATAATATCAATTCTAGTTATCAAATCATCATCAATACATCATCAAATCAAACAAAGATCATATGAACACAATATATGAAATTTCCAGATTTTAGGGTTTATAATTATACCTTCAAAAGCACAAAAATAAGCAAGAGGAAGGTAGAAGATGGCTAGAATCGGGTGTAGGAGGCTTTAATTGTGAAAAACAAGATCAAAAACCAAGAGATATGTGTGTGTGTGTGAGCCGATCGTGAGGAGGGGGAAGGGGGGCTGGCCGTCGGTTTTGTGAGGGAAAGAGAGAGGAGAGTTAGGGTTTTATAATATTATTAATAATAATCATGTTACATCTAGGTCCCTCCACTTTCAAATGTTACTTTTCTAGCTTAATTAACTAGTTCTAGCACATTGAGTTAACGTTTATAACAATGTTATCACATAACACATAGGTCTAACACATAATTATCACATAATTATTGTTTTGACGTTTTTCGTTTATTCACCAATTGTTTGCGTCAACTCGTTTGCGTTTCGGTGCAATTCCCGAAAGACTACACATGTAGTAAGTGTCAAGCGTCATTTAAACCCTAGTTTAAATGTAATGAGATGTGCGTTATAGATTCAGTGATCTTTAAGTTTAAATTGACGGAGTTGAGTTAACGGAGTTCACCTGAAATTGACGATTGTCACACGAAAAAACCCGAAGAACCGGCCCGAAATAACCCGATCTCGACCCTAATTATAGGCATATAAAATCGGTCCTGGTTATATTGAAAAAGTCGGGTTCGGGTCGGGTTGGTCCTTAGCCCATGAAGACCTACAAAAAACCCGAAGACCAATATTAATATTCCTAAAAAAATTGCATCATGGGCCATAACTACATAACCCTAAAACAACATGCACGGCTGTAAGTTAACATAAACAAAATTTCTTACGTTCTATCAAAATCAAACTATATTGCAATCTGTATCAGAATTTGGTTCTCCATTCAATCAAAATCAAGCTACTACTCTGCTTAATCCAATCACCAGGTTTGCAAGACCAAAATCAAACAACAATTATCAAACACGTTTTCACTAAGATATTTCATCGAACACTTGGAATGCATACTAAATCAAACAATAAATTAAATCTATATTGATCAATTTTAATCATAAATTGAGAAATCACAATGTAGTAATCAAGTAAAAACGAATAATCATATAGACCAAATTCAACATAAGCTTAAGAAATTTTACCTGTTGAACATGTGTTTGTGACTGCTTGAAGAGTTTATTCAACTGAACTGCAGCCAAAGATCCCTGCATGTGTGCCGATGTCTGCCACTGAATTGAATTACCATGGATTAAAATGAATTGCAACCAAAGAATTCATCACTGAATTGAATTGGAATCATCGGTGTCGGTCATCTGTGAAAAGAACCGATGCCCGACCAGATTCAAGACCGATACCCGATAATCAACATCGGTCATGTATTCGGTCTTTTAATTTAACATAACTCGGGTATCGGGTCGGGTCGGTTATATCACGGGTAGGGTCGGGTTTTCCAATTTGCACACCCCTACTGGTATCTGTTACAAAATACCGAATTTTTGAAAAAGTTGGTACCGGTATGGTATCAGTACACAGTACTTGATATCAAATGCTGATTCCTAGTAATAATACTTATGGTAAAATGATTTTTGGTAAAAAGGTATTTTGGATTAAAGTATTGTCTTTAATTGGGGAAGGATCTTATATTATAGTTATACAAGCAATTACGAGTTGAACAATATTAATTTGCAGGTAAGCGTGCGAGTGAGAGATAAGCAAGAACATTCGGTGAAGACAATTCCAGATCTCCTGAAACATTTCAAGGAAGAAGTTGCAGCTTTTCATTAGTAATGTCTCCACATACATATATGGAAAAGCTTGAATGATAGATTTTTAAAAGTTATGATTTGGTATTTTTGTATCTTGTTTAATTTAAAAATGTGAAATCTTTTAACAGTTGCCACAAAATTTTATGATTGTTTGGTTATTCAGGAGTTTGCAAATTTAGTATGTGGAATGTTATTATAATATAGTAGTTATGATTTGATGAACTGTTAGCATATTTTTTCACACATTAAGAATAGACCTATTAACATGTAAACCAAAGACTTAGAGCAAGTAGCTTTATTCACATATGTATTAGGTTCTCAATCCCATTTCTGTAGCTATTCGTTTTCAAATGTATCTATTCGTTTTCAAACATGAGTTGCACTATTCATTATCATCTGATTTTTCATTCGCCCCTCCTTTGTTGGATTTATGACCCGCAAATGCATCCTCATGGGCCATAGCTTGTGCCTCCTCTGTCATAATGTATTTCATGAAAAACAAACTATTGGTGGTAGTGACAAAACACCTTGAGTACCATTTAACTATATTATATGAAATGGTTGTCTTTGTTTCTCTTCTTATTATTCCTTTTCTTGCATTTCTTCCTCCCCTGCAGTAGGTTCCACAACCTCAACAGCAGGCTCTACAACATACGTAGTTAACCAAATAAGCTAAAAAAGGGTGGAAAAACGAATTAACAACAATCCGGTTGAAGTATTTGATTAAATAATAACATAAGATAATATTCTGTTGCTCCAAATATAGTTTCAAGACTAATCAGTAACAAACCTAAACCCTTAAAAATAATATTTCTGTCAAATGAAGTATAAATTCTAGACAAATCGATCGATAAGTCACAATCAGCTAGTTAGTTATCTACAATATCCACATTAACCAAATGGTCCAAATCAACAAACTAACAAACAATCTGATTAAAGTATTTGATTAAATAATACCATAGCTAAATAATATTCTGTCATTACAAAGCTAATTTTGTCAACTGAAGTATAAATTCTGGACAAATCAATCAATAAATAACAGATATGAACGATGATCAGTCATAAATATAAACCCTAGAGAAGCAATTTTACAATAATAATATTCTATCAACTGAAGCATCAGTTTTAGACAAATCAATCAATAACAGATGCAAACGGAGTGATCGGTCATAAATATAAACCTGAGAGCTGCAATTTTACAATAATATTCTATCAACAGATGCGAACGGAGTGATCGGTCATAAATATAAACCTGAGAGCTACAATTTTACAATAATATTCTAACAACAGAAGTATAAATTCTACAGAAATCAATCAATAACAGATGTGAACAGAGTGGTCAGTCATAAACATAAACTCTAATTTAACAAATCTAGACAATATTTTGTCAATTGAAACTTAAATTCTAGACAAATCATTCATAAACATTGAAGAACATGCAAAATTGAATCCCATTCATTTAAAATCGAAACATAAGCGTAATTATTTACAAATCTAGAATTGAAACGTAAATTCTAGACAAATCGAAATGTAAACGTAATTATGATAAACATTGAATCCGATGCATTCAAAATCGAAATGTAAACGGAATTATACCTTTGCCGCTTCCTTGAACTTCAATTGTAGCAGTTGAAGAACCTGAACCTCCTCTTTTTGCTTTTGCAAGATTCAAGTTACCTGTCACATTAATATTAACATTGAAGCAAAATGATTGAAGATCAAACTGCATGTAATAGTTTATGCACAATTGATATATAAACCTAATCAATTTAGACAAATCAATCAATAAGTCACAATCAACTACAACATCCACATTAACCTAAATAATATTTTGTCATTCTAATGCACAATTCTTGAGTTGATAGTAACAACTGAAACTAATGATCGAGACTGGGAATCAGTGGTCGATCACATGATTAAGAATCTTGAAGAACCAGGATTACCTGTCTAAAACATGATAATAAAAAATCATGCTATGCGATTTTTTTATTTTTTAAATAATTGCAATTTTAGTTGGTTAGACTCCATCATTTTTTCTTATTGGTACATGAAACTTAGAAGTGTCTTAAAGTAATGACATATACATTAGTTCGTATCCCTGCTTGATATTTGTGTTAAGCGTGTCGTTTCTAACCAGTTAAATACGATAAGACCCAAATTGACAACCCTAGTTTGGGTGAAGCATTGAACCGAAGATCCAGAGGGGGTAACTTTCTTTTAATTTGATATTCTAAATTAGGCAAATTGGATTTTAATAATCTCAACTTAATGCAGTTGGCCGATAATAATCCAAACTTAGAAAGTAGTTGTCAACGGTCTCAACTTTCACATTGTTTTCATTGAACCACCGTTATAAAAACTTAACGGCATTAAGTTTTCCAATTAATTGATTTTTAGGGCTTTCGTTCGGAATGAGGATGCGAGTCGATTGATGTAAAACTTACCTCAAAAAGGTGGTCCAAACAACTAACAAATGCTTCAATTCCGTTGTGTAAACTTTTAATTAACAAAAATCAAGCTATTTGGAGCACCGTTTCGAGGTAAGTTTTACGTCAATCGATTCATATACTCATGCCGATCGAAAACCCTAAAACATCAATTTGAAATTTGGAAAAAACTTAACGTCGTTAAGTTTTTTAACAGAGGTCCAATGAAAACAAATTGCGTGAAAGTTGGGACTTGTGACAACTACCTTTTAAGTTGAGATTATTATCGGCCAACTGCATTAAGTTGAGTTTATTAAAATTCAATTCACCTTTAAATAATAGATAAGTTCATGTTTTTTAAATATTTTATATAAAACGACGGTCATCAAATATCGTCGGTGCGTGACAGTGCAGAAATTTTGAGAAAATTGAAATCTTTTTAAGAAAATTGAAAAATTTTATTTCTAGGTAACTCAATTGTACTTGAAAACTTAATCGTACAAAAAACAACATATTATGTTTTTGTTCATATGGAAAGGTACCTCTACAACTATCATCAATTCCTTCATGAGACATGTGTAGAGATAGGGAAACAAATATATGAAAATCGTATATCCAAGAAAAATATATGAACGTATATATGGAGATCTAGAGAAAAACAAAGTATCGTTCATTGTCGGTCCCACATATGGCGCAAATATATAACCAAATTCCGACCATCAGAAGATCAACATAAATCATAAATGTTCTATGGTTTTAGTTAAGAGAAGACGAGATGTAGTCTACATGTCCTTTACATTCATGGAGCAATTATGTTGATCTCTAGGTGTTTGGCTAAGCTTATTTAACTCCAAAAGTGCTTTTGGCAAAAATGTTTATTTACTTATGACTTTTTCAAATATAGTGCTTGGATTAGTTTTTGTGGTTACCAAAAAGTAGGTAAAATAACCAAAAATAACAATCTTATATATTTATTAGTTTTACAGATAATAGAATGGTGAATATATCTGTAATTTGGTATTCTAAAAGCAAAAAGCAAAACAAAAAGTTTGGATTTCTTGCTTCTGAAAACCATTTTTTTTAACACACAACAAAAAGCAAAACCTAAAAGTATTTTTATAATATATTTTTTTTTTTGAAAATCAAATACGCAACTTTGAAAAGCTCAGCCGAACACCCTGTATGGTAAAGGTAGTCATGGATCTCCACCATTGGTTATGTTGTAAAGTAAGAATAGGGAGGGTTTTTTTTGGTGGGGGGTTGGTGGAGGAAGATGAACATGCATTAGGTTGTGATGGAGCCTTATATTTATAGGAGTTAAGTGAATTTTATCCTAATGGGCCATTTATAACTTGGGCTTTGTAAAAATTAAATTATCATGAATTGGGCTTGAGATATTGTGTTTTGGTTCATTCAAAAGGGCACCTCTACAAACAACTATCATTTATTCATATCACTAATTGAGTTAATAGTTACGCACGATGCGTTCATGGAGTTGCATGTGGTTAAGCAAAACTAATACGAACTTAATTTGATTCCCCAAGTTGTTTATAAGAACGATACAACACCGGATAGTTATCCGAACAATAAGAGACATCTAAACGCCTTAACATGGTGCAGTTAATCGAAGATAGTATGGATTATGAAAAGAGTGTATAATCAACATGCAAGAATTGTATAAGCACTTGTATATAGTACTAATCAGATACAACAAAGAAGAAAAATAGAGTGTTTTACTGTTATGTAACCGTTTGATTTGTCGTAGTTATAACATATATTTGATATAGTTCTCACAATTCTTTACTTAAAGTTAGTCTTGTATTAAACAACTATTAAGTATATAATAAAAAGATTAACTAACAAATGATTAAACTAATACATAAACAACCTATTCTATTTATTAATTAATTATCTTAAATTAATTTACCTAATCAATACCTATTATTGGTCATGCAACTTGTTACATTTGAATCATGATGTTGAAAATGATGATGGTGACCATAAGATGACATAGAACTACTACACTCTCCCACCTCTTTAATCTCCACATCTTCCTCTCCGGTGACGGTCCTGCCTCACAATAAGGCAGAGCTTCCACTGGAGATGAAGAAACTGGCACAACGGAAGGGAGTTTTGATAAGAGAGCCTCAAGGCTGCTCATGGATGGAGTTATGCTCATTGGTTGATTGTAATCGTCGGGTAAGTCTCCGCGGCCATGGAAAGGCCATACTTCTGGGATATTATATCCTTGTGACTTATAAGAGTACAATGTGGGTGATGGATGTGGTAATAATACCCTTGGAATGCTCTTTATGTAGCTCAATTTCTTTCTTAGCATCACAACATAGCTTAAATCTTCAATAACGTTTTGACACAAAAAGATGAATAATATTATTATCATTGTGTTTTGAGATTGCTTATCAAAATTGTTTTTATATTTTGTAATAATCATGATAACCAACTTCAAATTTCTTATTCAAAAGTCTTTTTTTTTGCACAAACAAAATTCAAGTTAATTCGATAAGAAACAATGAACCAAAAGTCAAAAATGTTTCCCGCTATGGTACTAATTCCAATTTCCAAACTTCTTTGTCAATTCATAGTATAATAAACAGGGCGGCTCGGTTATGGCGAGTTTGATATTATCAATAACCAAAACCGACCCGTATTTGACGGTTCTAAAAAATCAATAAATCCACCCACCGGTTATAGCGGTTATCAATTAAAATCAGTTCGGTTATGATTTGGTTAATGATTAATACTGGTTAATTTGCTCACCCCTAGCTTCCAGGTTTTTAAACCACCCTTTACAAAAGTTAGAATTTAAAATTTCTTTTTGGGCTTGGGCTTATTATTATCTTTGTGCGGCAAAATATTTATAAAAACTAAAAAGGAGTTGCAGAACCTAATTTAATTGGTGTGCTGATTTCACCAATTTAATCCGATCAATCAACCATCAGGATAATTAAGCACCAAATATTATATCTTGTGAGTTCCGATCCTACACAAATTAATTTAATTTCTGTGCAATTTTAGTATCAAAATTCATAATAAAGTTTGAAGCTTTTTTCTTGTTTTTAGTTCAAGAACCTAATTCTTGCTTCATGTTTGTTTAGTTACCCATATGTCAATTACATCTGTATAACTGAAAAAGATAACTTAGTCGTTAACCTGAGTTTTTTTAAACTTAGTCGTGTCCAACGGTCATGATAATGGATAGTAACGTTATGACCCCGTGATCTAGGGATGTTAATTTTAAACAACTTAGTTTTGCTATCCAAAAAGGGTTAACGGTGCAGCTTGTTGTCCGTTTGTCTTCTATTTCGATGTAAACACTACTCTTTATGTTAAATTACAATTTTGAATGGGAACAAAAGATGTTTTTTTTGTATAAAAAATTTGTTTCAATTTATTTTTATCATTGTGTTTAGTTTGAAACTGACCCATATGCCAATTACATGTGTATAACTGCAATCTTGAAACGGTTAACCCAAGTTTTTTTTTGTAAGCTATCTTTTTCTATAATATGTTTCTAGGTGATCAGGTGAATTAAAAATGGATAAAAAGCTTTGTTTCAGTTCATTTTATTCCTTGTGTTATGCTGTTATTAATACTTATGAAAGTTATATTACAACTGAATTTTAACTGCAGTAGAGATTTTTTTTTGAGCAATGAGCATCATGCATGATATATGATTGTTAAACATTAACAGTTTTTATTTCAACTTCTCTTAAAACGTTTCAAGATACCTTAGTTTTTCTGTTAGATTTTGCAAAACAGTAGAGGTATTTTGATGATTAATTGGGCCTGTTTTTATTGAATTATACATGAAACTCATTATATAATATATTCTTAAATAACTTAGTTTTTGTAAGTTAAATAACTTAGCCGAAAGACAAGGGTACATGCACCGATCAACCGGTGTCTCGATGATTGAGTGCTATGTGCCTTATGTCCAAGGCTTGATGCAAAACTACTATTGAGCTAGAGATCTCACCGGAAGCAGCCACTCTATCCCTATGGGGTAGAGGGAAGGTTGTCTACATCGTACCCTCTTCAGACCCTACCATAGCTTTGCTATTAGTGGGATTTACAGAGTACGACGATGATGATGATGATGAACTTAAATTTTGTAAATATCTGCTAACTATAAAATCAAGTATATTTTACCATAAATAACATGGGGAGTTATAATATCTTACAGATGGAGCAGAAGCACAATTCATGTGGTTCAGTATGTGATCGGTTTCCTACCATGTCTTTAAAACATCCATGGTTGGTTGCTCAAAATCTCGAAGCGAAAGAAGACAATAAAAAAGACCAAATTTTCTATACCATACACAATCTGATGCCTCATTACCGTGTCAAATCCCTGAGTTGGTCGGGAGACGCATCCGAGGGTGCTTCCATGGATGGGTGATCCTCTCGAACCATCCACACAACGTCATGTGGTCTCTTTGGAACCCTGTGACATCTAAGACAATACGGCTCCCACCGTTGACTTTGAAAGACGGGGACTTTGAATCAATCAGACAATGCTGCTTGTCGTCACCTCCTGACGATCTGGCTTCAATTCTCATGTTAACAAGAACCAAAACACCCACCGTTGTTTTTTCTCAGCTAGACCGTAAAAGAAAGAGGTCAAGATGGAAGGAAATGGCATACGCCAAACAACTCAGGAGCGTTACAGGTGACGATGGTTTATTACATTGCCTGACTTGTTGCAACGGTAAAGTTTATGCCTTGGTTAGTGGCACTCGTATTGTTATACAAGTTGACATTGTGGTTAAAGATAACGAAGTTGTGATAACTCTATCGGCATTTGGAAAACCCCCTTTCCCTTTCTACAATGGTTGCTTTGTGAAGCCTTATCTGAAAGGATATTGTAAAGAACTGTTCTACATAATATTAGGATTTGACGAGGTCGCAAAGAAAACACTTAATGTCGTTTATTTGTTTAAACTGGACTGGACTAGTATGCTTTGTGAAGAAATTGAAGACCTCAAAGACGCTATATTTTTTGTAGATCTTGCTCATGATTGCTCGGTATTTTACCGTGATGCAGTTGCCACAGAGTTAGGGGGTTATATATACATTGTTGGCGAGACGGGCCAAGTAATGTACTTGTACGACATCAAAGATAAAACCATCTCTGTATCTTCTATGTCGTGTTTAGAGCAATCAACCCATTTGTCATTGTGGGAATGCAAGTATGTATTTATTTATTTATTTATCTTACATATTTTATTTTTGGTATATTGATTTTTATCAATCTCAACTATCGTTTTTTGGTCGTTGCCGGTCCCAGCTAACGAATTGGTTGCTGACAGTCTCGACTTTTAACTTATTTGTTCCTAATGGTCCGCGACTAACAGAATTCTAACGCTGTTAGTTGCAGGTCAACGGAAAAACGTTTTTGATCGGAAAAATCACATTTTTTGTCGGAAAACACCACCTTAACACTGCCACCACCACCACCAATTGGCTTCCACCAATCAACCACCACCACTTGAGCACCACCACCCGATTTCGACGATGGTTCTAGGGATCTGGCGACCTCAATAATTGAGGCTTTTACTAGAAAAAAGTTCCTATAGGTCCGATACAAAGTTACAAAGATGTCTGGAACGAAAATGTTGAGTTTTCCGGCCAAAAACGTTTTTCCAACGACTTGCAATTAACAGCGTTAGGATTCTGTTAGTCGTGTGGAACAAATATGTTAAAAGTTGGGACCGTCAGAAGCCAATTCGTTAGTTGGGATTAATAAAAACCAATAGACCTTTATTTTTAGCACGAGAAAATAATTCTTAAAAAAATTGTAATAATTTGATGCATGTGTAGGTTACACGAGGATCATGAAGAAATCGAGTATGGAACTAGTTTTAAACCAGAAGATGAGATCATGGTAAGACCCGGTTAAGGATGACAACGAGGTTGATATCAACAACATGAGAAATGAAGAGCCACACCTTCTTAATATTCCGCTAGATGTTTTGAGAAGGATAATGGAGTTTTGTGTTGGTGTCGAATACCTTAAGTTGCGTGCAACATGCAAACATTGTCAATTAGCAGTGCCTATAAAGAGATTGCAGACGTATTCATTAAATTCACCATGGTTGATAGTGTTTGACAAACATCGAGGCGTTATCACTTTTACCGATCCCATGTTTGGTGACAAGTACTTTATAAAAACGCCTCAAAAATTGATTGGTGAGTTGCGAATATACTGTTCTGGGTACGGTTGGTTGCTTTTGTATAAACTAGATGGACCCGGAGAACTGTTCTTTTATAACCCGTTCACAAATGATATCCGTGAGCTTCCATCAGGTTTGCCTTACCTAGATAGCTTATATTTCCTAGCACCGCCAACTTCTCCTGATCTTTGTACGGTTTTGGGATTATCGGCATCATTGCCAATGAATTTTTACATCTACATTTGGAAATCATCATCTAACTGGGTTAGCTTTCATATTGATTTTGGTGATACAGCTCCACATGCCTTTCGTTTCCTAACAATATGCCACACTTGTACTTTTGCCTTGAACTAGGGAGCGCTTAATATTGTTTTGGAAAATGAGGAAGGCAATAACTTTTGGAACGCCGTTGTAGCTAAAGCCCCAAGAAGAAGATTTGCGCAACATATTCTGGTAAGTCGTGATTCGCATCCTCTACTAGTCGTCTTGGATGAGTTGGGAGAGTTTGTTGAGGTGCTACGCCTGAATGGATATGCACTAAAATGGGAGAAACTAGATAGTTTAGGAAGGTATATGATTTACATTTGTGGTACTACGTCTCTCTGCATGGAAGCCAAAACGCCAGAAATGGAGAACAAGATCTACTTTCCACGCTTAGATTCCAAGCATAGGAAGATAGTGTTCTATTTTCTTGAAACACGAAAGTATCACACATTCAATGGCCAAAACGTCGAACAAGATTTAGATGATTTATTTGGAACCAAATACCATGTCCACCCTCATGCGTGGATTGAACCAAGTTGGTCTTAGCTAGGTATTTTTTATAGAACGGCGACTTTCCCTGTATTTAGTTAACTTCGTTATTAGTATCTTCTTTAAATGACATTATTTTAGTATGACAATACTCTCATCTTTTTAATTAATACTAAACATATATAAATTATGTTTTTGATTTCCTTTCTCCTTAAACATCCCATTAAAAAAATGGTTATAGCTACATCTTTATGTAAACATTTTGCTCCATGGTTATAGCTAGATCTTTATGTAAACACTTTACCATGGCTATAACATCATATATTTTATACGGTTCTTTCAATTCTTTACTTAAAATCTATCTCGTATAAACGACTAGAAATATAATAAAAAGATTAACTAACAAATGATTAAACTAATACATAAATAATCGATTCTATTTATTAATTAAATAAGTTAAACTTGATCTACCTAATCAATACCTATTATTAGTCATGCAACTTGTTACATTTGAATCATGATGTTGAAAATGATGGTGACCATAAGATGATATAGAACTACTACACTATCCCACCTCTTTAATCTCCACATCTTCCTCTTCCACCAATTCTTTCTCCGGTGACAGTCCTGCCTCACAATAAGGCAGGGCTTGCATCGAAGACGAAGAAACTGGGACAACTGAAGGGAGTTTTGATAAGAGAGCCTCAAGGCTGCTCATGGATGGAGTTATGCTCATTGGTTGATTGTAATCGTCGGGTAAGTCTCCGCGGCCATGAAAAGGCCATGCTTCCGGGATATTGTATCCTTGTGATTTATAAGAGTACAATGTGGATGATGGATGTGGTAATAATACCCCAGGAATGCTCTCTATGTAGCTCAATTTCTTTCTTAACATCATAACATGGCTTAAATCTTCAATCACCTTTTGACACGAAAAGATGAATGGTATTATTATATCATTGTGTTTTGAGATATTGCTTATCAAAATATATTTGTAATAACCAACTTCAAATTGCTTATTTCAAAAGATTTTCTTACGCACAAATAATTAAATTAAAGTTTAGATCAACCAATGAGTAATTTTATTTCACTACTTGTAAATTATAATCATTCTATTTGTAATATTGTAGTATAATTTTATTACTCTAGTTATATTTTATGATACAGTGCAATTACACTATTCAACATAACTATATTATCGAAATGCGACCGTGCTTTTTCTTCTTCACTTCGCATGGTTCGAACAAAAATGTTCTTTGTATATATTACATCATATATATATATATATATATATATATATATATATATATATATATATATATATGATCAGGATCATGAGAGAACCTTTTTAAAATTGAGAACTTTGAGAACCATTTTGGACCACAAAAAACCTAAAAATAAAAAAATCATAAAATAACAAAAAAACACAAAAATGAATAAAGTAAAAAAACCAAAATTCTTATTTTAACATTCCGGGTTCATAAAAAAAATAAAAAAAAAACTCGGTTTAGCTAAATTATATACACATATGTATAATATATACATATATGTACATTTACATGTTTTTTTATACACATGTGTATAGTTTAAGATAAATGATACTGTACATATGTATATATTACGTAACTAAAGATTAAATAAAATTATACATATACATATGTGTATAATACGACTTTTTTTTTTATTTTTTTTAATGAAACCGGAATGAAATACAAGAATTTTGGTTTTTTTTACTTATTTAAATTTTTTGTTTTATGATTTTTTTAAATAATTTTTTTAAAGGTGTTTTTAGTGGTCCAAAATGATTCTCAAAGTTCTCAATTTGTAAAGGGTTCTCTAAGGATCCTTACCCTATATATATGTGTATATATATATATATATGCATGTATACGTACATATGGATGGGGAGAGAAAGAGAGAGAACCTTGTTAATGGACCCTAGTTGAATAACACCTTCTTTAACAGCAACCAAAGCAATAGTCTGAAAATAAACATTTGAGTTTTTTATTTAGATATTGCTTATAGTAAACTCCAATTGTACAATATTGTGCACATTATGCATGATATACCTTTATACCAGCTTGAAATTGAGACTCCCATGTCCTAGGATACTGTTATTCAAGCAAATATAAAAAGTTAAACTATAAACAATGATCTTAACTATTGCAAAAACTCAAATAATGAATTCTAGGTATTTATTAAGACCTTTAAAATGACGGGAGCATTATATACATGCTACGTGAACAAATTAATTTAAAATTACGTTAACATTGAAAATAATATGTTTGTTTCACATCTAAAGAAAACATTATAAATAAACATGTAATGATATATTGTAAGAGACAAATTAGTTGAGATTTTAGTTCACTAAAATATGCAAACCTTGTACGTATGAAATTGCGAACATTATTTAATCATTGTTAAGTAAAAAGAAAATCATAATCCTTAACCCGTGCATTTTAGTATTTTATTTATTTAAAGCTTTTAAACATTTTTTTCATTTTAATAACGGTTAAACTGTTTATCAATCATACAGATGGAATTTAGTGAACCGTTATGCATTCGTTGAAATATTTAAAATCTGACCAGAACAGTTTTGACAAATTATTATAAGAAATTCTAACTATTTACAATCTTATAAACGTGCTTAAAACTGTCTTAAAAATAAAAGTTTTTGTTTGAAAAATAAAAATCATTAATGGGGCTTTATATATTTATGAATTATGAAACTTGATAATCTGCTTCAAATCTAGTAAAATTTTATATTAAAATATTAAAACTCATGTTTAAGATTTTTAATTTTTAATAGAAAAATAAAAATAAATAATTGAGAATTTATAAGAAATATTAACTCTTGACATTAAGACATTTCTTAAACACAATCACAAAATTATATTATGGATATATTTTATAATCACTCAACAAAATCCATATACCTTCAATTCTTACATCAAAGCTGTAACCACAAAGTGTTTTCACATCAATTAAAACAGTTAAATCACATACAACAAAATGAATATTAATTAAGCAATAATAGAATAAATAGTAAATTTTGGTTTTTTACTTACTGAGTCTGTTGAGTTATTCCAAGTAGACAAGAAATTAATTTCTTGATCAATTGGCTCTTTAAAAATCCACTTATGACCATGATCTGCTGCGACTTTTCCAATTAATCTAAAGAAGAAAAAAAAACAATTAAACAACGTTAAATGACGAAGTTTTAAACAATGTTTTAAAAACCGGATCAGACATACTTAACCGTTTATGGACACAACATGTCTAAACTAACAAGTTTTGATTGAACCGGATTATACATGTCAAAAACACATCGAAAACCTTCGATCTAGCCTACTCACTTTGCCAATCGACCGACAAAAAACCGTTTAAGCATTATATTAGTTTAGTTAGTACGTACCTTGTACTAATTACAAATAACTAGCATGCACACAACTAATTACTTGATAAATAAGGCATGAAACTAGATTGCTAACTAGGTATAAACTGTATAGATATATAACTTTATAATATTAAATTCCGAAATATACCCTTCACCATAATTGTAAATTTCATGGGACATCTTGAAGAAAAGCTCCGGTTGAAAGCCAAGATATTGTTGGTATTCGTGGTTTGCGTACGCCATGGAGTCGGCCGAGCTTGTCTCTCCGGCTGTTGAGGCTGCAAAATTGCAAAAACCATCCTCCCATGCCAATATCCTATTTATTTAAACATAGTAATAATATTAGTAAGTATTCATTTAGATATAAAAAAAAACCTAAATAGTTAACTAAGGATTTTAATAAGTTATTAGCTATGATACAAATCATTATCATCATTATCGTACTCAGTATATCCCACAAATAGCAAAATTATGGTAGGCTCTGAGAAGGGTAAGCCCCATAGGGATAGAGAAGCTGCTTCCGGTAAGACCCCGATTCGATAGTAGCTTTGCATCAAGCCTTGGACATAAGGCACATAACACTCAACCATCGGGACACCGCCGATTGGTGCATGTACCCTTGTCTTTCGGCTATCAACATCACCACATGATGCCTGATTAACCTTCCGCCACTTTTAACTTTATTTTCATGAGATTAATAAAATAACGTCAAAATTAGTGCAAATTATTATACAAAATAAGTTGGATATATTATAATAGAATTTTAACTTACCAATTTCTTCTATTGCCTCTTGACCTATCATATACTCCTCCTTGAGTATCCCATCTGTAATTAATTAATTAAGAAAACATAACTACATCATAGAGATACAACTTGCATAATTTGTAGAATTTAAATTTAATGGGCTTAGTTAATTTATATTTAACTTTCACAAAAAAAAGTAAAATAAATAAATAAATAAATAGATTACTTGGGTGGAGGGTAGTTTCTAGGCAAGATTCTCCAGAAAACAGCATAAACCCATTGTGAGTTTTCATGGATGCAAAAGCTTCTTAACGTGTGTTGAAGGAGATGAGTTAATGTTGATTGGTTTAGTTGCTCCTCCATTCTCTCTCTAGAACACAAAGTTGTATCTATCCTTTTCTCTTTAAGAAGTGAAACTAAACCAAACCATCTTTTACCTCTTTATATAATGTCTCCCAAAACCAGTATAATATAAATATATAAGGGATGAGTTCAAATATATAGTCTTTTAAAAAGATGAAGTCGTAGAAGAGTACTATTAAACGGACTCTGATTAAACTCGAGCTAGTGGCATTAGAATAGTCAGCTAGTCAAACTCTATGATATTGGATTTTAATTAGGTTTTCACTTTTTGATTTGTAGCTTGTAGATTTTAGAAATTTGAAGAAGGAGGCTCTATGTTGGGTTACCGGGTCAAATTATTGCATTTTTTTTTATTTATCATTGTGTTTTTTATTTATTTTCATTATTATGTCTTTTTTCATCAACATTATGTAATATATTTTACTTGACACTGTGTTATATTTTACGATTCGTTGTATCTGTGTACCATTCTTAGATTTAAGAGATGTGTAAGATAACCACGTACCCTATATGTGTGTGTGTTTTCACACAAAAAACAACTCTCAAGGTTCTCTCATTGGTCAATTCTCTTTATAAGTGTTGGCTTGACTGACATACATATCATTTATCTTTATATATGTACAACATACTACACACATATTGACATATATTGCCGTGCTGAGAATCATAAGGTGAACTGATAGGAGATTGTCTTCATTTTTGTGACTATGATATTAATATACATACATGCAAACATATGTATATATAATATATTTGCTACATGCTTCTTTTGTCAATTTATTACATGTTTCACACACATGCCTAAGGTGTGTGTACGTGTGTATATTATTTATATACAAATATAAATGATTCTTAATTATCATGCAAAGGTTATATTATATTTTTGCATTTGATACATCTTTTTTGGAACTATTTTTTCTTTCATGATCCTTCTCAATCCGACCAACCATCTTCATCTATCTTCCGGCTTATATGATTCTCCATCTTCTCTCGGCCCACTTTTCTTACACCCTCGAGCCCAGTCAATCCCGAAGCCTGATACCTAGATCAAATGGTTCATTACGCGATATTGTGTCAAATAGTTTTTTCCTATCATAAGTTGCAAGTTCGAGACTCATAAAGTGGGCATTAGATGAATTATATAAGTAAATTAATTAAGGCCGTGGGTGTTCCAACTTTTATTAATTATGTGGAATAAGATACTAAGATATTTTTTTAAAGTTAAGAATGCATGGTTAAAAACAAAAATACACTTAAAAGTTAAAACATGACAATATCTAACTATTTATGAACAAAATATTCCAATGTATATTTTTACTCAGTGTCAAATCTGTTCCAACAGTGTTGTCTTATTCCAAAATAATATTTTTTGTCAATAAATGTAAATCAATAATTTGAAAGGGAATTATTTCTCTGAAACGGCATAATATTAACATAAATTATTTCTTTGGGCCCACAAAACTTCACCGTTTTCGAAGTACCCTTTATGAATTTCACCTATCCACGTCACTTGTGGTTAAGTAGGGTTTTGATGAAAAAAAATAACAAGACATGTATGTGTGTATATATATACACATGCATATTATATTATTACATAATATACATATATGTATAAATAAAGAATGAACAAATTCTCTTGATATAAACCTGTATGTATAAGTCTTGTATAGGTTTTTTATCAAACAACAATTTTTTACACCTAATTTCCACCGATAGTAGGGTTCTAACATGCAGTACATAATATATATGATGTCATGTATTTTTATATACGAGCTGTAAAGACATCTAATCACTCATATGAAAGTTGGGGTGAGTTTTTGAAAAATAAACCCCCTAGGTATATATACTTGTTCTTTCCTCTTAAATATTCGGGTCTCAAGCGTTAATTTTTGTTTGTTATATTGTCACGTGTTATTCACGGTTATCTAGAATCAATACATACTCAAAACGGGAACCGCGAGAAGTAAAGTGTATTTTCATTGCAAATAAAGTTTGTTAAAGAACTAATATATAGTTGTTTGTATAGGTCCTAGTAGTCGTCAGTATTAATTGGGACATGGGATCCCTCGGGAAAAAATTGATTGCTCCTAATTCGAGTTTGAGTCCTCTTATAAAAATCGAACTTGGGACCTCGAAGAAAAAGTCTTAGGGAAAACCCTCTAATTACCCGAGCTAATTAATGAAGGCTATTGTGAACTTTTTGGTACAATATTCCATTATTCATATAATTTAAAATCAGTTCTAAGATGTAAGGTATCAACCGACACCATGTACTATATATAATAATATGCATCTTTGATTGTCATGGATCCTCAGTCTACACTCTACAGTTATGACTTATCAACATGACCACAGACCAAACCTTATTCTTTCCACACAATTACGTACATATCATCAATCACACACACATATATATATATAGGGGAGGGTTATTCTAAAAATAAGTAGTTTTCTAGGAAGTCTAAGAATAAATCATAGCCATTAGATCATACCAATCAATGGTTGAGATTTAAAATTACTAAAAACCGTCATAGTTTCCTAAAATTACTCTTTCACCATTATAACTCACCATAGGTTTTAATGTCAAATGTCAAAATTCTATAGGTTCTTACCATTCCTAAGAAACAACTCTTTTTATTTAAACCATTTTCTATATATATATATATATACACGATGTATATATCTATACATCATCTCTCTCTCTCTCTCTCGAGCTAGACTTTCTTAACAAGCTATAACATTTTGTTATTATTAATATCAAGTTCTTTAATATACATAGTTATGTAAATAAAACTAACATATTAATTTTAAAAAGTTGATATTTACTTATACATTTTTAGTAAATGAAGTATAATACATTAAACATCAATAATTTAATCATTTACAAGACAATGATTGAATATTGTATAATTCAAAGTAATATAAAAGATAATAATTGGCATATTTACAAAAAAAAAAAACACATATTTTTTTGTTTTTATTACATTGTATTATTAGAGATTTTGAGTTATTTTTAAACAACTTTCCCCTTTCACTTTCAGAGTTTTAACTCGTAGAAAGTAGAAACTGAATGAAAAACAGTAGAATCTGAGTGAGTGATGATATGGGCCAACCCTAGCGACCAAAAAGTAGTAGTCAACTGACATTTATACAGTCCTTTTGACCATTCAAACATATTTTAACCCCATACCGAATTATTGTATTTTTATACTTATATTCTTATACATTTTTATTCTTTAATTTTTCAATGATGGGATCGATCCGGGGAAAACTCTAAAAGGCCAACACATGTGAACACCGCCCAAATGCACAACAATATGGTGAAATAAAACTCGTTAAGTTTAAGGATCCAACTAGTGAAAGCCATATGTTCGCCTAGTATCTCATCATAACCCTGGTGCATCTGAAACAAAATGCCAGGACATAAATCAAACATGTATCACATGAAACACCAAGTCTTTTCCTTACAACGCACCCGAGCTACTTTAACAACTAACATAATACAGGTTTTAAGTAACATACTGAAACAACCATATATAGCCAATTTTGATTTATATTTTAGGTATAGCATGTAAGAAATACTTTTATATAGTTATAATTGCATCTCTTTCTTTTATAACTACATAATATGCTGTATATTTAAGTGGTTCTTAGTACGAGTTGAGACATAAATTACAATATAAAAGTATAAAACTTATTAGAACATAATTTTTAATACTTTTAATGATACTTTTATCAGTTTATGTAACTATTTCTCTAAACAAACCACCATTAATTTCCAATACATCAATTTATAAATTTGAATCATGTTTATTTTTTTGGTAAAATGTGTGGAGTTAATTTATTGTATAGATATTTTTCGTAACCATGACTAATTTTTAAGAAAAACAATAAATTTTATTGCTTTATTTTAATAATATATATATATATCTATTTTGTTGTTTAGTTTACGTAGTATAACAGGTGGATTAAATCAACAATACTTTTACGTATAAAAAATGTTTCCATGGATTATAATGGAGTTTGCAGGGACAACGATTATGACGTAAGATGATCAAGACACTGTTTCTTGGGATGCTACATTTATATTATAATTTTTAAAAATAGCATCATGTTACTTTTTATTAATATTAACATTATGATTTTTGTTAGGTCATGTGTTCTTAGCTAACTAAATAGCGTATGACGTGTCATGTTATTGCAATGTACATTACAGGCTTTAATTAAGGCCTCAATAAGGTATCATGTTATGGTTTTACTGGTACTTATATAATAATAATAATAATAATAATAATAATAATTAAGCATAAATGTGTGTGTGAGATTGGTGGAGAGATAAAGGTGACGGGGTTGTTTAGCGTTTATGAAACGACGCCGGACGCCCATGGCATCCAAAATGAAGATGGTTTTGTGGTTTAACGGGTGTTATCTTATTGCTATGGTAAACAATCAAGGTGTGTGTAGAAATATGCAAATAGCTAATTACATATGAAAGCGATATTAACTTGGATAATGTGGATAACAAGCTATATAACTCTTCAATAATAAGGTAAACAATTTGAAAACAAAAGGCGGCGATGAGATTTAAAGCGTCAAATAACCAGGGATAGTTTTTTTTTTTTTGAAAATTAAACTTCATTAAAACACTGAGCAAGACCTCAAAACAAGGACTGCTCCAAACACAGATTACAACATATACAACGGGTATTTAATCCAATCATTCCACTCTATCCTTTTACAATTCGATCTATACTTCAGCCACAAAAACGCCAAAGACTTAACCGAAGCCACCACCTCAACAACCTTAGGCTCAGACTTCTGAAAATTCGCCTTATTTCTTTCCAACCAAATGGCCCAGCAAGCGACCATAATAATACCTCTAAGAATTTTCTTACTCTTAGCTGAAACACATGCCGAATCTTGCCAAGAGAGAAGATCCTCAATCAAATTAAAGCGAGCAGGGACCAAGTTACACCACCTCCAAATATTGCTCCAAACACCATATACAAAACCACAAGAAACGAAAGTGTGGGTAACAGTCTCCTCATCTACACCACATAGAGCACATCTAGTATTAGGCAGATTAACCCTCCTTTTCACCAGTTCAATACAGGTAGGAATCCTTTCTTTTTCAATTCGCCAAACAAGAATGTTAACCTTTATCGGAATCCAATTCACCCACCTCATCCACTGACGTGGCTACCCATATGCGTTTTTTCTCAGCGCTTCTTTCACAATGGCTACTGAGAAACCATTGCCCGAGTTATTATCCCAATACCATCGATCCTGGCTACCATTTATCCGGACCTTAGACAACATATAAAACAAATCTTGAACCTCCGAAATTCCTTCAACAGTCGATGCTCCCAGGTACCAATTTTCGGTAATCAATGTCTGCCCCCTACCCACTAACTGTGCAGTTCTTGCCCCTATCCATAGAAAAAAGCACCGGCCATCTGACACTTAACGGCGTCGATCCAAACCACGTATCCTTCCAGAAGCTTATACATTTACCGTCCCCAGCTGACAAGAAAACATCTTATCAATGCTCTTCCCATCAAACCGAATGGAACGTATCCCAGAAACTATAGCCTTCCATACACATGGGATCGCTTTTTTAACCGGAAGAAAATCCCATTTATTTCTTCCCCCATGAATACTAAGAATTGTCCTCTTCCACAGTCCGTCATAATCGGTTTAAATCTCCACACCCATTTCACAAGTAAGGCCGAGTTGACTTCCGAAAGCTTAGAAATACCCAATCCCCCATACCTTTTAGGTCTCGTAACAATCTCCCAAGAAACCCAATGGATCCCTTTCCCTTCTTTACAACCCATCCAAAGGAATTTTCTCAAGATTTTCGATCACCTGACACGGCGCTTTGAACATCGAAAGATAATAAACTGGTAGGCTTGATAGAACCGATTTGATCAAAGTAAGCCGACCCCCAATGGATAACATCTTGGCTTTCCAAGATTGTAACCTACTCCGGATAGTATCCACAACTGGTTCCCAATGGCTAACCCGGTTCATATTCGCTCCGACTTTGATACCAAGGTATTTAAATGGAAACTCACCCTTGTTACATCCCAAAACCTCAGCCATAGTGCACACTTCCGAATCATCAATTCCCAAACCAAACAAATGAGACTTGTGGACGTTAATCTTCATACCAGAGCATATATGAAAGATACGAAGCAACCTCATTAACTTCACAATGTTGCTTCTATCCCATTTTCCCATAATTAACGCGTCATCTGCGTATAACATATGAGAGATGGTTGGCCCAGCGTTCGGCAATTTAATACCCTCTATATACCCCAATCGACCAGCTCTAGTAATCATACAAGCCAATGCTTCCATAACAATCAGAAACAAAAAAAGGCGATAACGGATCTCCTTGCCTGAGCCCTTTCTGGCACTGGAACTCATACGTAGGGGAGCCATTAACTAACACCGCGGACCGAGCAGACTGAATAATACCTCTACTCCATAAACACCATCACGAAGGGAACCCCATCTGTTCCATAATTGAAATTAGGAAATCCCAGTTCACGTTGTCGTATGCCTTCTCGAAATCGATTTTAAACATAAACACCTTCTCACCACTCCTCTTAGCCCAACTAATAATCTCATTAAGCACAAGCGGGCCATCCAAAATATACCTGTCTTTAAGAAAAGCCGACTGAGAATTAGAGATCACATCACCCATGACATTCTTGATTCTAGAAGCAATCACTTTTGAAATCGCTTTATTTATAACACCCACTAGATTTATAGGACGAAAGTCCTTTAAACCCATAGGCGTTTTGATTTTAGCAATAAGGGTGATAAACGACAAGCTGCACTCCTTGTGAATATAACCTGAGCCATGGAATTCTTCAAATAATCTAACAAAATCGTCCTCCAAACAATTCCAAAAGTGCTTGACGAAACGGAAATTAAATCCGTCCGGCCCAGCGCCATATCAGAACCACACTCGAACACCGCTTCCTTTATTTCCTCCTTGGTGAAAGGAGCAATTAGGTCTTCTTTTTTATCCAAGGGCACTTGTTTCAAATCGTTACTAATAAAACCCGGCCTTCTTCCATTTTTCTCCCTAAACAAATCTCTGTAAAAACGAAGAATTTCTCCTTTGACTAAAGACGGTTGAGAAACCCATTCCCCATCTATCAAAACCCCCGGGATAAGATTCGCCGCTTTCCTCCCATTGATACACCGATGGAAGAACGCGGAATTCTCATCCCCCATAGTAGCCCATTTCACACGAGACTTTTGTTTCAGATCTTTATTTTTTAGGATATTCAATCTATCCACTTCCTTTTTGCTTTCCTCCCAAACCCACTCCTCCTCTTCCTCTAAATCCCCTTCCTCAAGTTTTTTCTCAAGCCGCATAATATTATTTTTTAAAGAAGCCAATTCTTCCCCTTCTTTCATTGATGTCTGCTTCCACCATTCTTTTAGAGCTGTCTTAGCAGCTCCCAACTTTTTATGCAAGGAAATATCCGGAGGACCATCACACGAAACATTGTCAAACGCTTTCTTAACCACTTCTTCACTACCTTCCCTATGTAACCAAGAATCAAACCATTTAAATGGTCTGAGGCCATAATTCAGCTCATGGATAGACAATAAAATAGGGCAATGATCAGAAAGTTCCCTTGGTAAAGCTCGTAAACAAGCCCCATGCCACCTGGCAAAAAACTCCTGACACACCAACAATCGATCTATCTTGCTCATCTTTGCCGAATTACCTACACCCGTCAGATATGTATACTTATTTCCGTGCATATAAAACTCTTGCAAAGTGGCTTCATCTATAAATTTGTTAAAATCCGAGGCTGCCCTATTATTGAACTTCGAGTTTTTTCTCTCTTCAAACCACCTGACCGAATTAAAATCGCCTACAAAGATCCACATCCCCATTTTCCCCTGCATCAAATTCAGTAAACGATTCCAAAGAAATCTTTTTTCCCCAACCTTCTGCGGCGCATAAACGTTAACCATGTTCACAACAGACCCATCTTAAACCAAACACCCCGAAGTTAACAAAAAATTATTGTCCCTCTTTGAGCTAATCTTTTTGAATTTCCTCGGGTTCCACATACTAATAAGCCCACCCGATTTTCCCCTAGCCTCAACCGCATCAAACTCATAACCCCCGTTACCCCACAACAGCGCAAAATCAAAATTCTCATAATCCACCACCATCGACTCTTGGAGAGCCAAGAAATCGACCTTATTTTTTGACACCAAAGCCTTAACCCAGGTAGGTTTACCAACCGACCCAATACCTCGAACATTTAAAGACAAAATATTCATCGCAAACTTGTTTGTATACATTCACCTTCGATAGTGTCTGCAATCAAGCTTTCAAATCCTTGTAATTGAACCCCCAATCAATCTCCGAATTCAACCGTGGCCTCCAACTCATCTGTTCTATGAGAAACCTCATCTGAGTGTGGAATAGTTGGAGCTTGTTCCATTTTATCCTCTACCTGATTGGAATCCCAATCCTCCCTAAAGTCTTCTTTATTTTCAACCAGTACTTGAAACGAATTTGCTAAAGAGACAGGAACAGTCCCTCAAGTTTTAACCACATTACTATCCAATCCCATGATAATGGGTTCTAAACCAAACAGATCGTTATCAGTCTTGGGCCCCTTATTGGGCCTATCGTTGCTACTGAAATAGGACCCACCAAACCCCTGGCCCACATCCACTTGTTTCTTTTTTTCTTTTTTGCGCTTACTAGTTTTCACAGGAAGAGATTGTGTCAAAGGATCATCAGCATTAACTCCTCCTATCCCACCTTCCTTATTTCCAACCGAAAAATCCTCCTCCGTTATATCCCCATTAACTTGGAAATTAACTTCCTCATTAGCTACTCCCGTAAATATTTCTTCTTCCAAAAATACCTTTGCCGGATTGACCTCCGGCGCTTCCATGGAACTCGAGCTCCGATCACCGTTCACCTGAGATTCCCCGGCGTCACTCAGGACGATAAAGTTCGAAAGCCATTCTTTATCTTCCTCCTCCACCCATATCTTGAAAGTTTTCCCTCGCCATTTCAAGAACAGAACTTCTTGAATTCTAGCGCCTTGTCCGACAACCACCCCTATGTATTGGAAAGAAGCATCCAACTCCAAACTATCCACCGCCGAATTCCGTACCACCATACCAAAAAAACTACCAATATTTTCAATCACCCGGTCGTCTAGAATACAAAGAGGGATACCAAGGACTTTTAACCATGCAACACGTTCAAAGTTAATGTCCTGTCCTTCCCAAATAACAGCCGAGCTAAACACTTCCGGTCTTCCCAATATTTCATCTTTAGCCATCCCCGCATGTTCCTTAGTAATAAACGTGATCAGAACCGTTAAACCTCCCATACAGTTAATGACTCCTTCCCCAAGACCCATCTCCTTCAATATACCCTTAATCATCCTCAGCACATCCACGGAGGTCACCCTTACTACAATCGACCTCGCATGTAGGTCTTCAAAAGCACATACATTGTCATCCACTGTTAGAGTTTTACCTTTAGCAACCCCAGAGAAGGCCTCCTTGAAGGACATAGTGTTAGACGAAAATCCATTCAAAGGACCGTTATTTGGATTACCATTCTCAGTTCCACCCTAAGAGGTCTGAGCCTGCTGATTATTCGGAACATACGTCTTTCGAGCATCAACCTCACCTTCCTCCAAAACAAATCTAGCAACGTTGACCTTAAGCTTGTACTCTCCCAATCGAATAGAGGATAATACCCTCTCCATCTCTCTCCGATCTTTAATGTCAAACAATGTAATAAACCCGAATCGTTTTCCGTCCTTGTCTCTTTTTCTCGCGATATAGATATCAAAAATGGTTCCAAAATTCCTCACTTCCTTCGCTAAATCAGCCCCGCTACATCTTTCCGGTAGATTTGCTACGTAAAACTTGGTGATTCTTGACAAAACCTCCACCGGAATACGTTTCCGGTGGGTTCCCATGTTTCCGGTTGTTTTATTTTTCCTTATTTTTCTAATCCTCCCTACAAATACCCTTACTTAATTATATAAATAACCAGGGATAGTTGAATGTAATAGGTAGACTCGAAAAAAAAATACTTAGAAAATATATAAAAAAAATATATTGATCAGAGATGGGCAGGAAATGGTATTTTCTAAAGAAAGAACAATGTTTTATGGCAACCAATTCCTTCCATAGTTATCCAGTTTTTTATCATAAAAGATAAAATAAAGATATGTATAATGAGATGCTATTTCAATTACGTGATTGGATGCATGGATGAGAACTTTGCAATATGTGTGTGTGTCACGTGAATGCATAAGATGTCAAAATCTTGTGTTAAATATTTCTACAAGTTTTTGCTTCAATACAAAAGAACCACAAGGGAAAGCAAAGAAAAAGATATAAACATGTCTCTTTGTAAAATTATTTTCTTCAAATGTAAAACAGAACTTCAAAATGAAAAATGATTAATTATTTATCTCTGAATGGTCTGAATAAAATGATTCGAATCTCTTGTTTACCTCGAAAAATAAATATATGTGAGTGGACTAGTGGAGGGTTCTAGAAATTCATTTTCCAACACGAATGAATTTGGCTGCTAAGGATGTTGATGTACCGATTATTAATTACTCGTGTTTGAATGAGTCGGAAACAACTCTTCATGTGTTTGGTGAGTATGAATGTATGTTTCGGTTTAAAAGATTTGGGATTTGGTTACTTCTTAATTTTGAGATTACCTTCCGACTTTATAAATTAGCTTGATAACTCACCGTTAAGTTTGACTAAGAAAGAAATTATGGTGGACGAGATTATTTATGTTGTATGGTGGGCTATTTCGAAGCTTCGGAGTGACACTTTTCTTGAAGACTAGTCTAAAGATAGTACGCTTATTTGATGATGTTTATTTCTCATTTTTTTGGGTACTCGAGTAGGAAAAAAATTGTAAAATTTCTCGGATTAGTTGTAAAACTCATTAATATAGAGTGCTAGCTAGTCGGTGCTTTTTTAAAGCGATATTGCCGTTAAAAAGAATGATTAATATGTATTCTGTTGTATATTATATGGAAACTATGTTTATATTTACATGTAGAACTAGAATTGTCTCAACTAACCTCAATAATTTGTTGATATTAATTGACTCTACTAGACTACCTTAATAACTTTTTAACAACTTATATCTTATCAATGTTGTACTTTATCGGATCCAAAACATTATAATATGTAGTCAGTAAGATAATGCTAAATGAGAGAGTTTGTTTTATGTGTATCCTTGGCTCGTATGTGAATCTTGATATTATCAACACCAGGAATATTTTCTCAGGGTTTCTCTAAACTTTTTATTGAACTTAATGTTAAAACTCTACAGGGTTTGAATCATTGACCTCTTAACATGTTTAAATTATCTCAAATTAAAAAAATTAGACCTTGACACACGAAACCACATTTGTTTCTTTTTCACGGTGTCTCCGATTTGAATTTAGTGTAGAATCAACCTCGAGGCAATCCATGGACCCTCTAATGGATTTTCTATGGTTTTGGTTCCTATTTCGACCCGAGGAGAGGTAATACGAGACACCATCACCCAGATGAACCCAGACAAGATGAATTTAGCGTTTTTCACTTGATATCCATGGATCATCTACCAGAAACCTCAAGCGACAAGTTTTTACTTCAACAAAGATCATATACACGTAAGTTAATAACATACACATAAATTATACGGTAACTATCAATTGTGTTCTAATATATATCAATTGCGTTCACTCTAAAATATAACTTTAAGCCTATGTTAAAGAATCATTGATTAAATGTGATTTGGTAATAGGAAGCTATAGCTATAAAGAGTTTTGGAATATTATTAGTTACATCAATAGGGATATGTTTTGGATTATTAAAGCATTTAAACTATTGATGAGTGTAAATGTTTGGTTCAAAAGTTGATAGCATCAAACTAGGAGTCATGAATATAGTACATAATGATAAACATATAACCTTAATTGAGTACAATCTTTTGATGCTCCTTTAGCCACCACTTGTCATTATCATGTTAGGCTTCCTTCCCATGTTTTTCTTAATGTTATTATTATTATTATAAACTTTAATTATTGATGGTTTCATTTTAACTTTAAATTAAATCTATGAATGAGTTTATGGGGTACGTTTGCTTGTAAAATAACAACCATAAAATAATATCAAAAGAATGATGCACTCATATCGTTTGTTCTTCTCTTCGTGTTTTTAGCTATAGTGTTTATAGTATGGTAGTATCATTCTTAACGCATTGTATGATATCACGAAAATAACCTAGTTGACAATATATGTAACAAAATAGTCATTGGTTTTGTTTCCGTTTTAAGTTGTCATTTTTACTTTCCAAGAAAAACAAATAGTTGTCATTGATTTGTGCACTATGACCAAGTGTACATTTGTTCGGTACAAAAATGCTGAAGAACTAAAGATCACGAAAGTATAGTCTTGAGACACTGTTGTAATCGTTTGTGAATTCAAAGATATTAATTTGAAAACCAAACTCAATGACGATTTTGTTTCAAGTGGTTGATTAACTAAGTCATTCTCCTGATATTTTTTCATTTTTCTAAGGCACGACACCTTCCATAACATAACCGATTCAAAATAACTCTCATCATGTGACGCCAGGTCACCATTTTAACACGGGTGATCAACTAAGATATGCTAGTGATTATACGATTCTCACAAGAAAGATTTAGGTTTTAAAAATAAATAAATAAAGAGTGAAGGTAAATTATGCAAAGGCATTAAATTCTACCATGGTACTCAAAAGTAGGCATACATGTGAAGATGGTTTATCATGTGTAATGTGTTGAACATTAAGTACAAATGATTGATGAAAGGAAGGTTCTGATGTTAGCTTTTTGTGTGTTGGACGTCAACTCATGATAACCTGTCAAACTTTGGCTAAACAATTTTTCAACCATTTCTCTAGTTGATTGTATCATGAGAACTGAATGGACCCACCAAGTACAACCTACACAATGATCCAATATAGAAGATTAAAAAAACATTATTAGACTATGTGTTGTGAGTTTCGTTGGTCCCGGATTCATTCTATAATATTGTGTCACATTGTGTTGTCTGAAAGTTGACTAGGCTTCGGATAAAGTCTATGCTCGCTCACTTGACCCTGTTGGGGATAAAACCCATTGTGCCCCGCAAAAATGACCAAATACTCCCCTCTAACCCCTCGTTGGCGCTAGTGGGGTCGCGGGAGGCTATTCACGCCCCTTCTCACTAACACTCATTGCAGTGTTCGCACAAACCCCTTCTTGCGCCCCGGTTGAATCTACCACAATGCACGATCTTAAGGTGAATAAACTCAAAGCATAAACCCCTAACTATATCAAATAAAAGACAATTGGTAGCGATTAACCTGTATGTTGCAGCAGCCTGCATGGACAATAATCAGTCATTATTGGTTCAGATTTCTAAGTGCTAAATAAAAGAAAGTTCAAGGTTGTTTATGTAACTTTATAGAAACCAAAGGGTTATTTGTCTAACCTTTGAGTGAGAGGTTGTCTGTGTAACCTTATAGAACTTAACGGGTACAATATGAAAACCTTAAAATAACTTTAAGAGTACGGAGTACCATATGATAACCAACAGCGCCCCCCCCCCCCCCCCTCCACCGGCATTTGTTTTTTTATATAGGACTGTTGGGCTGTTTGTGTAATCTTTGAGTGTGGGTTGTTTGTGTAACATATAGAGCTTTACGGATAACATATGAAAACCTTATAAAACTTTAGGGGTACTCATGAAAATCAATGGTGGGAAAACCCCCACCGACATTCGTTATAAATATTCAACACTTACAAAACTATTGGTTTTCGGTCTTGTTTTAAAAAAACTACCTAACCTAAACACACTTCTTTCATTTTCAGTTTTCTAAACTAATCCTGTTTTTACATTGAAATAGAAAGAAACAGACAATAAGTTGTGCTGCTAACTTTTTTTATAACTTGTGTTGTAATCACTATTATAATACTTTTTTTTTATTCAAAGTATCTTTAACCCACAAAACAAAACCGAATCAAACAAAAACCGGTAGAATCATATTTCACTTTTAGTCACAAAAAGGAAGACAAGGGGTTGGTGCAAGTCTCAATAACATGCATTGAGTAGTCTTTATCCCCTCTAATGGCTCAAGTATTATTTTGTTTATAAGTTCATAAAATTACCACTTTGCCCCCCACTAGTTTCAAGTGTTTTTACATGTACTTGAATAAGTACCACACCACTCCACCAATAATACCATCAATCATTTAAAGTCTATTGTCTAATCAACACACATTAAGTGTGTCCAATAAGAGAATTAACAAATTTGTGGATTGTTTTAAGAATAAATTTATCTTAATTGTTATTAGGGTATATTAGTTTAGGGACTAAATTGTACTTTGTATAGTTATAGGGTTAGCTGATAAGATGTGGTAGTTAAGTCGTTAGCGTAATTGAACTGTACTTAATCGTTGTTAACGCCTAATGAGAGGGTATCAATTACTTGGATTGTCTTTCTTGAGTTTCTTTCTTTCAATTTCTTCTTCTTCGTTATATGCGTATCTGTTATATACGTAAATCGTTGGTGAATCTATTTTTAGCTAGCATAATGTTGTTTTTTTCTCACAAATAATGACTTAAATTAAGATATATGTGACCACAACTCGTGAATCATCATTCGTCAACACATATTTTTTGTCCATGCCAAATGCCTGGAAAACTCCTCGATTGGGCGGTGTTAAGCACATTTTTTATGATGTGGCTTGGGATGTTAAGCCATTATTATGCTCTAATGAAAATAATTTGGTACTCAATTTGTTCCGGTTAATTATATGTCTGATGCAATCCAAATCGTAGTTTTAATGAAACAGGGCTAGACAGGTAACTAGGCCTGAAAGAGCTATCAATCCGAGTCTAAAGTATAACAAACCGGTACCAGAACACGACAGAAAGTATCAAAGTACCATACAACCCAATTCTCGCCTCAAACTATTTTATTGAAACATGCTTAGAGTGTGAGTGCCGGGGGGGGGGGATTTCTTTAACCCACTCACACAACTAACCAATCAACAGGTGCCACCCCTTATACGAGTAAATTCTCAATCCATGGAGGAAAAAAACAATATTTAGCCAACTCCAGTCAATTCATACCTTTTCGACGGTATTTAGGCGGGCTTGAACATCTAGGAGAATCGTTTAACTCAATTCTTGAATAAGTTTGCGATAGAACGTGTTCGAAAATAAAATTGGAATCTTTCTTGCACAATTATGGGAGCCACAAGAAACATGACCAGTTACTCCTATGCAAACATATATAATGATTAATGAAAGAGACTACACCTAGAGTAGAGATATACGATCCGCTCGTTCGAATTTGGATTTTACCATACATACAAGTTCAAACCGTTTTGGAAAAACCGGTTTGAGAAAAACTAGATATAAAGTCCGGTTTTAAACCGGTTCCAGTCTGATCCAATCCGGTTTTGTTTTCATCTACATTCTACAAACCAATTTCTAACCCGATCCGGTTTGGCCCAAAAAAGGTGTACGCATCTATACGACTATACCTTCACTCGCCTAACAGACCATTTTTTATCACTGGGCCCAATAAAAAACAAGAAAAAACCTACATGGAGGCCCGGCCCACCATTAATCGAATGCGTAAACATTAGAAATAAATAAAAGCCGAAAAATTTGGTTTTAACATTTTAAAAGTCCCCATAAAATCTATGGAAAGATGACAAATTGTGCATAAACATAAATGATGCTGCTAAGCATCTCAATTCTCATAGACTAAAACTTTAAATAAACAGATATTACCGTGACTAAAACATAAATTATTCTGATCTTGATTGATCTTAGAAGACGTTGAAACCATCTTCAATCAGCAACAGAAAGCCAGGAAACTTCTTTTCTATATATTTTAGTTTTCGGCTTTGGATTCAATCACTTTCTTGGCAAAAGAAGGCAAACAAAACGCAGCTGCGTGAATCTGTATGTCGAAAACCATTGAATAGTTTTAGAAAATACAAAACAATGGCAATAAGAGGATTACTAATTAACAGCTTATAGTGTCATTGTAGCAAAAACTGTTAAGCAAATTGCACGGAACAGAAGCGAACAGCATATTTTCTCTCGATTTTAGCAACACTTACTAATGAGCCAATCAGTTTTTTTTGCTTAAATGACTAACATGGTATTTAATAGCCATTTTCTAGCATAAAACATATTTTGCAAATACGGCATCTGATGAGGAAGCCGGCATGGCATCTACCAATGTCATATCAGCAAATTACTGTTAAAATCCACTAAGTTGAAGTTGGTGATTAAATTGGTTTAAAACTATAAGATGGTTTCTACTTTACATATGATCTAAATTAAAGTTGGTAGCTAAACTCAGGGGCGTCTCTGATAGAGGGGCACGGTGGTCGACGGTGTCAGACTCGATCACCCATGTAGGCCCAAAAATTGGGAAAAAAAAATATTTATATATTATATATATGTATTATTTTCTTTTTTTCATATATAAGTTTAGAACTTGTATATTACTTAAGGCTCAAATTTTTACTCGCCTTCGCCCCCAAAGTTTTTAGCGATTCTCGGGGACGGCCATGGCTAAACTCAGGAATAAGTGGTAAAATTTGTTTCAACTTTGTGCAGTTACACTACCTATCTAATCTTGAGTAAAAATACGCAGTTTTGAAGGGCTAAATATGTTTTCGAGAAAGAATTAAAAGAATACCTCTTGGTTGTAGAACTTCAAGGGTACTATAGACTTGATCTGGTTTTCCTGTACATCTATCGGGTTGATCGGGTTCTTGAAATTAACTTCCGGTCCCTCAGTTGAACATAACATGAAACCAATTACTCCGCTGAAAGTCGATTTGAACCCAAAATGGTTAAAAATACAGTATTTTTAACAATATTGGACATTAAAGGACAAAGTAAAGAAAATACCTTGGATATGTAGGAACCGTGGTCCATGCATAGTTAACAGAACCTTTAAAGACTTCACGACAATTTTCAACAATACCTTCAATGATATTCATGTGCAGCCATATGCTTTCAGCCTGAGTACACATAACACCACCTGGACGAAGTGCTTTTGAAACCGACTCAAAAAACGGTTTCTTAAAAAGTTCTTCTGCCGGTCCTGAAGTAAAAAAAATACACTAAGTTTCTCAAACTAACTTAAAGTTTGTTTCACATGTGTTTGCATATTTTTCTTGAATGCTATCAAATAAAAGAATAATGAATCTAGAGGACACCAAAGTATTCAAAACTTTTTCGGTAAGGTTACTCAAATATTAAAACTACTTTATGGACCATCCAGATATCTTATTAGACGTATACAAATTAAGACCAAAAACATGTTGAACGATAGAGCCTGCCTTGATTTATCAAAGATTAAGTTACTTTAATCTAAATAATGATGATATGTAATCATTAATATATTACAATATCTTATAAAATCTCATATTTCAACATGTTAGTGATCAAAATTGTTATAAACTTTGGGGTCATATAAAGTAGTTTATAACATATATGTGACAATTAAAAATCACTTTGGGCAACTTTAGACCCATTTGACTTAGTTGACCCGTTTGTCTGCGAACAGATAAAAACACAACCCAAATCAAATCAATCGTAGGTGAACGGGTAAACATTGACTCCCTCTACGGGGGTGTACCTATAGGATCTGAAGAATCAACTATAACAGCATCATAACTTCCTTCTTGAGCAGCCTTCAGAAATGCAACTCCTGGCAGATTAAAAATCATATAAAAACAAGGCTTTATAAATTATTACATAAAAAATAGATGTTATGGAACAAGATTTTGTTGCATGTGTATACCATCACCAACATGGAGTGTGACACGGGGATCTTTGTATCCAACAGCCACTTCAGGAAAGTGTTCTTTAGAAACCTACAAAATATAAATATAATTCAAATCATTTTAGTAATTTACAACCTTTTTAACTGTGATAATTAGAGTGTTTGGGCAAGCATTTTCAAAATAGTCAATTTGGCTTGACTAATCAGAATCAAATAATGAATTGCTTAAAGTTAAAAATACTTGGATAACTTTACAGGTTACAAAATAATTCAAAAAAGACACAACAGCTAATGCAGATTGCAGAACAACTTGAATTGTATATTGACATATTATGCAAAAGGCTACAAAAGTTCATTAATGATACTAAATTTCATAAGTTCATGATAACTCACATCAATGACCATTTTATCGATCTCGCATATATCAATATGTTCAACTGATGAATGGCGAGCAACTTCACGCAAGACACCACCATCGCCTCCACCAATAACCAAAACCTGCAATTGAAGAACAAAATTCAGGCTAAAATTAATCTTTTGAGAAAACTTTGTGTTTGCGATATTAGCAATCAGGTATAAACTTCTAGTTTTAATTACTGTTGTTTACAAAAAGTATTTCATACACGTATTTAAAGATCCATTAAGCTTTTAGTAAAATAAAACGACAACAAAAAGTGAACTTATTATTGAGAAATTTTTTAACATCAATTCATCAAAGACCAAACATTTAACAGTTTTCAAACTCGGCAACTTGCATGTCGATAAATGGGTGAAACAATTTCTATATCATTTATGTTAGATACAAGCATTTCACACACATTTACAGATATCCATGAAGTGTCAATACAAAAACTTACAGTAAGATAGCCTGTTACTGAAATTTTGTATCAATCACAAAATGTATAATATATAGTTACAGAGCTGGCAAAACCTTCTTAGGATTAGGAATTGAACAAAGTGGGAGATGAGTAATCATTTCTTGGTATGCACATTCATCACGTTCTGTAAGTTGAATCACACCATCCAACACAAGAACCTTTCCATACGTTGCAGACTGAGACAAACAGAATTTAAAAAATTCAATAAGTCAAATATAAATAACTACAATTGAAGTTATACAAATACAAAAGGTGAACCCCATTGTCAAAAATACACAAATGTTCTAAGATATAGTGTGCAATATATTTTTGTGTTTAAAAAGATAAAATCAAGGTTTAGAACTTTAGGTATCTAAAGATTGTAATAGAATTTAGTATGCAAATACCTGAAAAACCATGACATCTTGGTAATCAGATTTTCCCTGAAACAGTATATTTTCAACCTTTAAAGAGTGCGCTTCTCCTGCAAAGAAAAGAAGAAAATGGTGAACAAAAAATTAGTATTTTTTATTTATTTATTTATTAACTGATTGACTTAGTATTTTACACATGCTATAAACTCCCTGAAGCATTACGAGTGGTATACTTTATGTTATAAAACGTCCAATTTACAACCTACAATCACATATTCAACTTTTGACATCCTTACATAAAAATGATGATGTATTGACGCTTATGTTGGTCAACAGGATTCCAGTATTTGGTAATAACAGAGAGCCATTTTAACTTTTGACTAATGGTCTAACCACCACCCTACAACCATGTGCAGATCAAACACAACTATTTTCATGTACTACCAAAACTAGATATTGATGAGTCTAATAATCCTAAAAAACAATCCGCCTTCATTAAACGTGAGAATAGCTTAAAACAGCGGACCATCAAATCAATAAATAGAGTTACAAGCACTTGACTTCTAAAGGTCAACAGATCACTTCAAAGTCTAGAAAACTTATATCTATTATTTTTTTGAAAGTACGAAAGCTGTAAACTTCAAATTCAAGCTACCAAAGTAATTCATAGAAATTTTAGTGTGATAAAAACATTTATTAGACATGCAACACTCAAATATTTACTATTTTAGCTTGGAAAAAGGAGGACCAGAAAACATGAATTATTGACTCTGCACTACTTTAGATTTTTTAACACATAATAACTGAATTGACATTTAGTTATAAATTCACTTGTATCACTGAGATTATGCTGTAGAGCAATCATTACACCCCAAGTGCACACATTTTCAAATTTTGGTCTCATAAAAAAATGCTCAAAAGTCAGTAGAAAGTATAAAGTGAAAAACATCATGAAAAGACACCAAAATAAAAATATCAGCAAAGTCAAAACACATTAAAGTCAAATAGCATATGAGTAGATATTTTCTATACAAATTAAAGTGTTGTTAAAACCCTTACATAAATATCAAGAATCACCTAGCATCAAATTCAAAGTTTCAAACCACATTTATACACATTAAAAGATTTAATACACTAAGCAAAAAATCCAAAGCATTTTAAAGCTCGATGCTGCGCAAAGATAATGAGATTTGAAATATAAAACTGATCACATAACTTTTTTCTAAACAATAACATCATTATTTCCATCCACATGAGGGAAAAATCAGGCATGTACGCATCTAATAACTGATGAACCAATAACTTAATGCACAAGCAATTCATGCTTTCATATTGTAGCTAATAAAACTGCATGTATCTTAAATTTGATTTTAATAGAATTATAATGACTAATGCAACGATTCAACGAATATGATTGTAAAAAGGAATCTGTGATTTGTAAGAGTATCACTGTGGCTACTCTGTGTGTAACCTTCAAGAAACACATTAATTAACTAACATTTTTTTAAAAAAAAAGTGATACTCACTTAGGTTATTAATTATCCAATCTATATCAATCCAAAACAACTTAAAACAGATTAGTTCTAAAATAAATGGTCCAGCAGAAAGAGGTGTAAACGAGCCAAGTCCGAGCTTGACTAGGCTCGAGCTCGGCTCGGTTTAACTTACGAGAGCTTAAGCTCGTTTCAAGATCTTTTTCTAAAGCTTGAGCTCGGCTGTTTTTTCAAGCTTTGGCTAAGCTTTATCATTACTTATTAATTAACTCATATATGTTTTTACTTATTCTTAAATGTTTTGAAAAAAAACCTTAAACGAGCCTATGCTAAGCTCGGTTCAGCTCGTTTGCACCCTAGTCTGCAGAATAACGATGATAGCCTAAACTCGACTTGCCCCCAAACAATCATACTAGCTTTACAACTAATAATTACAAACATACCAAACTCAGAAAAATTAATAATTGTTACAATTAACTGAAAGTCTGAAAAAAACTTATAAAATTAGTATAACACATAAAACTAGTTAAACAGAGAATGCTCTGTACACTAATAATAATAATAACCAAAACTCCACTCACCAACCAATCATACTACATAATAGCTTCACAACTAACAATTACAAATACATCATCAAACTCATAATAATAACTAAAATCGTTACAATTAATCCAAAACACCTACAACATTAGTATTATATAAATACCATAAATTAATAATAATAATAATAATAACCTAACCTCCACTTACCACCAAACATTCATATAAGCTTCACAACTAACAATTACATATAAAACTGTTACAATTAATCAAATAAACCTACAAAATTAGTATAATATACAAAACTACAAAAACAGAGAAGCTCTGTAAATTAATAATAATAATAATACTAATAATATTAATAACAACAACAACCTCCTAAACTCCACTTACCACCAAACAATCATATACTAGCTTCACAACTAACGATTACAAATACATCAAACTCATAATATTAACTAAAACCGTTACACTTAATCCAAATAATCTACAAAATTAGTACTAAAACATAATACTGTAAATTAATAATAATAATAATAATAATAATAATAATAATAACCTAAACTCCACTTACCACCAAACATTCATACTAGCTTCACAACTAACCATTAAATATACATGAAACTCATAATAATAACTAAAACCGTTACAATTAATCCAAATAACCTACAAAATTAGTATAACATACAAAACTACAGAAATAGCAAACTTTCTATTAATAATAATAATAATAATAACAATAACAAACAATTACTTAATAATAATAACCACCACCTAAACTCCACTTACTAGCTTAATTTACAACTAACAAATACAAATACATCAAACTCATAATAATAATAATAATAATAATAACTAAAACTGTTACAATTAATCCAAATAACCTACAAAATAAGTATAATAAAACCACTGTAAAATAATAATAATAATAATAATAATAATAATAATAATAACCTAACCTCAAGTAGCTTCACAACTAACAATTACATATAAAACTGTCACAATTAATCAAAAAACAGTAAAAATTAAACATGAAGCTCACCAGGCCACATTGTGCTAATCTCAGAGAACCAGCCAGGAATAACTGAAGATATGCTTTTAACGCCATTAACGGCGTTATTATTATTATCATCTCCTTCTTTCAGCTTCTTCATCGGTGACTTAGTGGCGGCTGTAATGTTTTGGTCCGTCATATTATTATTAAAACCCTAACGATGACGAAGAAGAAGACGCAAATGTGAAGATAAAAAGTGTGAAATGTGACGCGAATAAAGAGGTGTGGATTCGCCGAATGTTACTTTTAGAGAAAAAAAGAATAATAATAATATTATTATTATTGTTAATGATATGCCACTTGATTGAGTGACGGAATTGGGTTCTGATTTAGTGTCAGATATTTATAAAGTACAAACCATACTTTTTTACTTTATTTTATGCCGGAAACGAACTGAATGTTTGGTAAATTGTTTGACAGAATTTTCTCAAGAGATAGGAAGTTTGGATTATCCAGTGAAGACTCAAGTTCGAATCTCACTTGTGTTTTCGCCAGAGAGTTCTGCTCTTGTGGTGGTACAACGGCTGTCAAGTTACAGTCGACGGTATGGTTTCCCGGGGGAATGCCCAAGCCAAACTATGAAGTCAGCGTGGGCCCGGTTAAGACAATATAGTCTGGCCAGAGTAGGGCATTGGGGCTTGGCAAATTTGGAGAGTATGGTAGTCTAAATATAAGAAAGTCGACGTTGTTTTAAAAAAAGCCGTGACGGAAAGTTTGTTTATTTAAAAATCAAATAAACATGAACACATGTTTCGTTCTTTCATATATGCCGGTGAGCGTTTGTTTATGTTTGTTCATATATATATTCATTTATGTTTCTTTGTGTTCATTTAAGTAGGGTGATGTATGTTCAATCATGTTTGTTTGTTTTTGTTCATTTATGTTCGTGAACTGTTTGTTTAGATTTTAAAATAAACGAACACGAACTTGTTCATTTTTTTTAAATAAACAACATAAACACCAAATATTTGTTCGATTAAGTGTTTGTGTTCATTTATTTGTCCGTTTAAAGTTAAATGAACAAACACGAACATACCCTTGTTCGTGTTCATTTACATGCCTACTTTATTTTGTTTATATCTTATTTACGACGTTTGAAAGTATCCTTAATATCCGAGTGAGTTTGCCAATGAGCTTGTGGTGGAGTGGTAAGTGAAAGACTTGGTGTTCCATGTGACCCATGTTCGATTCATGTTCCTATTTAGTTTTTGTGGCACTATGTGATGATGGGAGACTAGGAGAGTAGGTGGAGTTCACTAGTTAGATCCTTAAACTAAACAGATTTTATCTCACCGCATTGTCGTGCCTTCGGCCGAGTCTTCATAGCCATTGACCTTAGGTGAGGGTTTTTCCCGGATCGAAATTCGAGTGTATCCCGATGTGGTTAATTTAGCCAGTAGGTCATTTGGAAGATTCGTTGGCCGTTCAAAAGAATGTACCCGATTAAGTTTTCTTGAGACAATATGTCAACCATCTACACTGATTTTGAGATTCAGGCCTGATTAAGGAGGAAACTCAACACCGTGAGAAAACCTTTTGAGGCATGTTTTGAACATGAGACCTTAAAATCTCAAATCTTAACTATCATTAACATGCCATCAAACCAAAAGACGAATTGAATTGTGAATATTTAACGACAATTATTTTCGTTTTAGAATATTAGGGTGTGTGTGCGCGTATATAATACCATTTGAGCCGTCATAACTTGGTTGAGGGAGAATCGGATGTCAATGGACCAAAGACATCTTGGTGTGAATATGTATATGAGAACACTTAGTAACATATGTATACTATGGACATATGTTAACCTAATGCTTTTGGAATGTTAAATATAATACATGTTGGGACGACTTTGTTTTTTATTACCCGGCTGTAAACTTTGTACGGGGTCACCCATCCTAATAACACCCCACACAAGAACGTGTGTTTAATTGTAAAATTCTTTTCTCATTCACAGCCAAAATGTCGAACACGTGTTTTCAATATTTATTATCATAATGCGTTTCTCATTACTTTGGAGTGACAGACAAACACAGAGAGGGACTAATAACTTTGGAGTTTGGTAACATTGTTGTTTGTCGTAAATGTTTTAAGCTAGGCTACTTATGTGGTGTTTTCCATGATCATGTTGATTATTAAACTTAAAGGCTTCATTAGCTTTCTAACATATTTTATCGTGTCATGTTGTATTATATCGTATCATATTATGTCATAACATCTTTTATGATATCATATCATATCGTATCATATCGTATTGTATCATATCGTATCATATATTATCATATCAAATCGTATCATATCATATCGTATTCTATCATATCATTTCATTTATTTATTTTTATGGTTTTTAGTTTTTATTTGGTTGAAATAAAACAATTTTATGTTTTGAAAACTAGATACATGACCATTTTGTGCAAATTAAATATTTTAATAACTCGTTACTAAAGTGTACCACATTGTCGAAATAAAAATAATGTTATGCTATTTTACAGGTTGTTATGGTTCATGTCTAGAACGGTTTTCTTATCACGAAAAATGTGTGGTGTTACATCATTTTATACATTGTTGTTATGTGAATTATTTTTGTTATGGAAAATAGGGTGGTGTTATGACATTTACGTAGTGTAATGTTGGCAAGGACTTGAGTATGTTTTGATTACGAAATATATGGTGTTGTTATATCATTTTACATGTGCTATAATGGGCGTCAAAAAGTTACTTCGTAAATGGGCACACATGCCCTTACCCATAAGCCACTCACGGAGACATGTGTCACACTTTTATTGGTTTATATATTTTTCCAGGTTAACATCATTTTGTAAAAAAAAACCATGCTCGAATTTATCATATCAACAACAGGCGAGTAATTACGACACACGTATATTTTTTGGGAATAAGATGTATTACACGTCAAAATATGATTCATTAACCAAACAACAATTTAAACATTTAGTAATTTGATATAAATAATACTACACAATTCCCGATACAAGCCAGCTCATCTTCGGCTATAAATACGTTTTTTATGGCTTCATACTTTTCATCTCTTTTCAGCCAAATAATCTTTTTCTTTTTTACTATGGCATCTAAACTTGAAACTTATCGATATTGTTTCAAATGCTTCAAAACCCGACACCCATTTCTCCTAAACCTCAAACACTTTCTACTTCTCTCATTAGTTGTCGATCCAAAACATTTCATAATCTTGCACATTTGAATTGCAAGATTCTTCGACCATGATTGAATTGTTTAAAATTTGTACATGGTAATTCACGAAAACCCATTCTCTTTTTACTATTTTCTTGAAGATCTAAAGTGTCCTTTTTCGTTTCATTATAAAGTTTGAAATTCAGTTGAGTTTATTTTTCGGTTACGATAAAAAGTTATGTTTTTATTTTAATTAATGATGATTTTGTCTTTTTTCCTTTCTTTTTCTTATAAATTAAATATTTAAAATCTTGGCCATTTAATGTTTTTAAATAATTTCCTTTTTTCAGATGGAATAATTTCTTTTGTCCATATTATGGGGTTGAAGCGAGAGAGGAGAATCGAACTCCGCAGGAGCGTGTTACGGCAATGGCGATGAAGCTTAAACGGATCATCGGCTTTGTGTCTCAAAAGGCGCAAGGGGAAAATGGTGAGCTATTGTTTAAAAGCAACCAAAGAAGAAGACGAAGAAGAAAGTGAGTGGAAGCGCGTTCAGTCTTTAACACCATCTTCAAGCGTTGTTAAAATCTCAACCTTTCAATCTGCTGGCCTACAAAACTACGCCCCTGATCCCACATCTTATATGAAAAGTCAACCCCCCCTAACCCGCACCCACCCAATAAAAAGAAATTGTAATGGTTATGTTTATTGTTTTCCAAAGGTTGTAAATTGTAATTGGGGATGTTATGATTCAAGCTCATTACTACACCATGGTGTTATAGGAATAGATAAATAAATATGACTATGTTATAACATGTTACACAAATGCTATTCATCACTTTGGCAGTCTTTATATTATTTATTTACCCCTTGTATTAGAATTTTTGATAGAAGCACAAAAGCTCTTGATTGTTTTGTTTTTGTATGCTTTCAATATCATTTTTACTTGAAGACCAATCGACAGGGATCGTCAAGATAATAACTGAGTGTTTAACAATCAATGTTTGACGATCTACGTTTTCTCTCTAAAAATACAAATCTTAATGAAGAAAAAAGTTGTAAGAACCCATGAAAACCCGTTCATTACTTAAGCAATGTCAAAATAAGCAGTGAAATTTAATTGATACAAAGGGTATATAAAGGATTATTTTTTTTAATATTCTTTTGTAAGCTATGCAATATTGCTATGTGATGGTTGTGTGGACACATGAAGGTCTCTACAAAATTTTAAAGAATTGAAACAAATACTTGCTTATAATTTGTTCTAACATTTATAGTACAACAAAACCAAAACAGTTAAAACATATATAAATGCCAAATAAACTATATAACAAAAAGACAGACTACTTTACCAACACCACCTACATATGACTAAAGATTTGACAGATTAATAGTTATAAGATTCATTGGCCTAAGTTGATATAAAAGTCGGTTATTAAAAGAGGTGTGCTAAGCATTCATCACGTTTTAAGCACAAACATGTTCGCTTCATCATCCAGAATGGATTGAATTCGATCAAGCATTCATCAGTTGTCACGTTTTCTTGGGGTGCTTGAAACTATATGGTCAACAAATGTATACCACATCATATCATATCGTATTGTATCATATCGTATCTTATTGTATCATATTGTGTCATATCACTATCACATCATATTGTAAAGGTACATTATTTATTGTTATTACACAAAAATTAAATAATAATTTCTTAGTATAAACACGTATACTAAATCTCCAAATCACTTTTTTACCACCTCACCCCTAACTCATTGAAAAAAAGAACACATATTTAATAACAAAAATATTAATCAAACATTAAACATCATATAATAAATGTAAGAGCGTTCTCATCGTATCCCCTAAAACTATGTGATGAGAGTTTGTAAATTATAGGGTGGGTTGTGAGTGTAAATTATAGGGTAGAGAGAAGTGGTTTTTTGTAAATTTGAGAAAACTTTGTTTGATCATATTTATTTTTTAATATTTGTTGAATTGGTTGGAAGTATAGGTTAGAGAAAACGGTAATGATAAAACTATAAAAAAATATTATTTAACCGAACATGAGAGAGAATTATAGTATTTTTTTATATGGTTATAGAGACAATGATGATGATAGGCCAGGAGTGCTCTAACATTTCAAAATTCCATGCTGAGCAAGTGGCAAATTACATTAATATATCACATCTCATATCATATTATAATATCGAATCACATCATATCGTATTAAATCATATCATATCTTATTGTATCGTACCATATCATATTATAAAATTATAATATTTATTGTTATTATCAAAGTTTATTTCACTTGAATCATAACACTTAAAAATTGAAGAATAATTTCTTAGTATAAATATCAAAGTTGTATACATACTCTTTAATATAATATACTTATACTTGAAATCTTCATGATTATACTACATCAAAATAAAAAGAAAAAGAAAAAGTATGTTGTGTGTTATGATTCAAGTGAAATAAAAGATAAATGAATTATATTGTATCATATTAAATCATATAATATCAAATTACATTATATACATCATCTCATATCATATCAAAATATTATACCACATTATATCATGGCGTAGTATTGTATCATATTGTGTCATATCACATCATATTGTAAAGTTACATTACCTATTGTTATTACACGAAAATTAAACAATAATTTTTTAGTATAAATATAAAACTTGTATTTATACTCTTTAATATAATATAATATGCTTATATTTTCTGAAATCATCATATTATACCACATCAAAAGAAAGAAAATAAAAATATGGTGTATGTTATGATTCAAGTGAAATAAAAATAAATGAATTCTATTACATCATATTATATTATACTATATCAAATTACATTATATATATCATCTCATATAATATCATAATATTGTACCACATCGTATCGTATCGTATCGTATCGTATCGAATCATGTTATATCTTATCTTAAATATATATATATATAAATGAAATATCCATATATTTTCTCAAGCTACCATATTGTTTTATTTGTAAATTGAGGTTTCTCATTTATTTCATTTGACCTGAATTCACGAGTATGGCTCTCACCAAATCCAGATAGCCCTTAAACGAGTTATTACATCTCACTAAATTAAAAATTAATATCACCATATATTTATATGAAAATCCTATAAATTAGTGATATACTAAAAACTAGTATCCATTTTAAAAAAAAAAAGATATATTTAGAATTAAGAAACAGCTTTATAGTAAAAAAAAATAAACGGGTCATGGGTCTCACCAAACCAAAATAGCTTTTAAATCGGGTTATGACATCTCATTTATTTGTGAAATCCTTTCATCATTAAATCATACAGCAAAAATTAAAATCCAAAAAGATATATAAAAAATTAGAAATGAATAATATAAAACAACACCGTAATACATAAGATAGAAACCAGTTCTATTATATAAATAACAAAAGCAGTAAAAGCAATTGAAGTGAACATAACTATTTACTAATTCCCCATTAGACAAATGCTAGGTGTTATAGGGCCAACTTTTTTAGATGTATGTTTTTAACTATTAACTTTAAATATAGTATAACATGATTCTTAAATTTTAATAATTATTATTCTTTAAAAAAGATATACATATAGACCTTCTTTTTAATTTAATCAATTTACATTTTCAATCCCCAAACTTTAACAGAGTGATCATACGACCCTTAAACTTGAATAAAGTTTTTTTTATTAAATATTTTTTGTTGAATAATATTATAAGTATGGTTATTAAGCCGATGTTTTACCATCATAATATGTTATCGTGTTTTGTTGTTATTGGCGTAAGAAAGTTGGGTTCGTAAATGGATGCACACGCGCTTGCCCATAGAACCTCTCGCATACACGTGTCACATTTTCATTGGTTCGTGCATTTTTTTATGTTAATTTTGTACAAGAGTCATGCTCAGATTTATTATATCAATAGCAAACAAGTAATTACGAAACACATATTTTTTAGAAATAAGATGTGTAACACGTTAATATTTGATTCATTAACCAAACAACAATTTAAAGATAATAATTATATATATATATATATAGTGAAAAGATCCAATACACTAATGCTTATCGTACAAATACGTACGCGAATTCCGTTTTTCACGAATCGATCCATGAAATCACATCCAAACATCTCGGAATCGTCAATACATATCCAATCAATCATTGCTTCATCGAAAAAAAACAGTTTTGGATGGTTAATCGATCAATTTTTCACTTTTTTTCACAAAGACGGTTTTTGAGCGTTTAAGGTTTTGTGAGCGTTTTAGGGTTTTGCCTTTGTTTTTTGCCTTTGAGCGTCTCGCGTACTTACCGTACGTTAAGCATTAGCGTACAGTAACTGCACCCTATATATATATATATATATAAAATTATATAATTCCCAATACAAGCCAGCTCATTTTGCTATAATATTACTCAAATCCCGATACAAGCCAGCTCATCTTCTGCTGTAATTCCATAATTCCTGATACAAGCCATCTCATATTCCGCTATATATACGCTTGTTTTGGCTTTATATTTTTCATCCCTTTTCAGCCGAATTATCTTTCTTTCTTATTTTGTATGGCATCTAAACTTGAAACTTATCGTTATTGTTTCAAAAGCTTCAAAACCCGACACCCATTTCTCTCAAACCTCATAAACCTTCTATTTCTCTCGTTGGTTATCAATCCAAAACATTCCATGATATTTTATATTGGAATTACTAGATCCATCGACCGTGATTCAGCTGTTTAAAACTAGTATATGGTAAGCCATGAAATTTCACTCTCTCTTTGTTGTAATCTTGAAGATCTAAAGCGCTCTTTATTGTTTAATTATAAAATTCTAAATCCCATTGAGTTTATTCTTGAGTTATGATAAAAAAAAAGACTGTTAAATATTATATTAATTTTTTTTAAATGTATCTCTTTGGTTAATGATGTTTCTTTTTATTTTTGTTTCCTTTTCTTCGAAATTAAACGTTTAAAATCTTACCGAGTTTTTAAACAATTCCTCTTTCTTTTGATGGAATAATCGGGTTTTTATGCCTTTACAGAGTGATTGGAATTGGGAATGGGATTGGATTCAACTTAAATAAAATCCCACCCCGTCTAGAAGATGTTGCGGGTGGAAATGCAATGGTAACAGGACGATTCATTGTCTTGAATATGTAGCCCCTTCGCATGGAGATGTCATGCTTTTTCAGGCAGCAGTCTTCACTTTCACCTGTTATTTGATGGATAGTAAAGACGAGCAAAAAGACAATCCGAAGTGCGTCGAGTATTCAACATCCCCTTCACGTGTTATTTAAATCTAATCCGTTCATTCTCTTGCCATGTAAATCTACGCCCTTGATGTCACGTTTTATATGAGAAGGCATATCCCGTGAAAAGACTAAAGATAACCCAAAGAAGAAGAAATAGATAAGTCGAACGCTAATGTTTTTTTCGCTATTTAATGTTGTAAATGGTAATTATGAAACTTGAAGGTAATTAAATGAGGTGAATCATGAAACATCGGTGCTATAATTGTGTTAAACATGTTACACAAATGTTGTTAATTTCTTTTGGTAGTCTTAATAATATTATGTATTAATCCATTATCATAGTATTTTGGTTAAAAGCACAAAAGCTCTTGATTGTTGTGCTTTCCGTATGCTTTACATGTAATTTTTTTCTCGAAGACCGATTGACTGGAATCGGTCTTGATAAAAACCAAGTGATCTACAACCAGGCTGGTTGGCGGTCTACTTATTCTCTCTATAACTTTTTTCATAAGCTATGTGATAAGACCGTATTCGAGATGCTCAATCTCCCAACAACAATAGAGAAAAAGAACAAGAATGTAGGACCATATTATGATCTTTATGACCATATTATGACTATAAAAACAAAGTATTTAAAATAAAAAGAAACTTAACAAACAAGAAGCGTATCTTTTAAAATTAATACGACATACAAAAACTAATAATAAGAAAAATATTAATTTGTCATGATCTCCTGCAATCTTCGAGATTTGGTGGACTTATTATCAATGTTTAATTGGTATATGAATGCTACGTTTGGATCTTCGAACTTGGTATGCACCACTTGGTCTAGAGGTTCTAATGAGTCAACTTCCATATTAGACGCATCATATATGGTGGAGACGTGAAGGGATACCCAATCCGCTCTTGATCTACATATTTATCATTTAATGATTCAATCCGCTCTTGAATTGGACTAACCTAAAAGAAACAAAACCAATCAGAATAGAGTTGTAAGGCTATGTGTAGTGGAGGGGCTACAATTAGGGGTGAATTGTGACACGTGGCGCCTAGTCAGCAAAGGAGGCGAATTTGTTTTTAGGGTGTAATGGTGTAGGGGCTACAAGTTGGGCCCACAATATTTTTTTTTAATATTTTCTTTTTATAAATTAAACTAATCAAATAAAAACCAATTTATTTAAATAATTAAATAAAAATGCATTAAAATTAAAAAGAAATACCAAAAAAAATAACTAAAAAAATACATAACTAAAAATATAAAAAACCATATAGCTCGGTTGGCGTACATGTTTAGGTTCGGTTCGGGTCGGGAAATTGAAACAGTTGGCTCGGTTGGTTTAGGTTCATCGGGTTCCATTGTAAGTTCACGTTCGGTTGGTTTTGCGAACCATGGTGTTGACCGAAAGGAGGGAATGGGTGGTTCGATTGGTTCGGGTTGTTTCTAGGATTCATTTTCCATATACATACATATACATATACATATACATATACATATACATATACATATACATATACATATACATATACATATACATATACACACACATACATATATGCACACACACAATCCATACATGCTGGCCCCACCAAGAACAATTCGCCGGACAAGTTAATGTCGCCCCCCAACATTTCGCCCCACAATTCGTCTAGGGGGCGGTGTTCGCGCCCCAAATCCCCCACCCCCCCCCCCCCCCTTTTCTCGCCCACTACACATGGCCTAAGGAGTGGCTCTTTTGGGCACTACTAAAGTGGGGCTAACTACAAATCTAACCAATCAAGTTTAACCACTCTTAACAAATATAACCAATCAAGTTTAACCACTCTTACTTTTATATAACAAAAAAGATTAAATAATAATTGTGTTCTTAGTTAAAACATAACACATTTCTTATGGAAAACTGGTAAAGTTAGTGATAGACTACATGCCTACGTGGCAGTGACATGACAGAGCGCTTTTTACCTTCTTTTAGCTAATCGATAGTTGTTTTAAGTTAATGATGTGAATACATATGTGCTAGAAAAGGATAAATTGTTAGAATTCCAATAGGATCTATACGAATTTTCAAAACTTGAAAACAAAAACTAGCTTATTATACATGAAACGCATAACATAATGTCAAGCAAAATATAACACAATGCTAAGTAATATAACATAATGTCAAGAAAAAAACACAATGACAAAAGTAAACAAAAAGTGCGATAATAAATAAGACACGATGATATAAACAAAAATTCTAAATCTACAAGCTAGAAATCGAAAAGTGGAAAAATTAATACCGTTGAGTTCGACGAGGCAATTCCAATTACGCTAGTTTGAGTTCAATCAAAGCCCGCTTGATACGCTTTCAATGATTTCCTATTTTTAGAAAACTGTGTATTTGAATCAAACCACAGTTATTTGACTTAATTTCAAAAAAATATTTTGCTTTAAACAATGGTAAGAGCGTGCACAATGTTTTAGAACTCGCTAAATAGACGCTAGTTGAACGACAGAGTATGCACCGAAAATTAAGCGGGATTAACAGTAAACTAATCCCATTCGATTTTATATGTAATTTTTCAAATATACATAAGCAAAATTATTATATATAAAAAGATTCAATTTTGACGAATAGACTAGATTAATCGACGGCTAAGCACAATCTTTATAACTATGGTGTGTTCAATAGAGATGCACAAATCGGTTTAAGGGTTCAAACCGGTTCAGGTTGGTCAAAATACTAGTCGTTTCGAACACATTCATAAGAACAAGTTGCATTAAAGCAAACACAAATATCATATAACATTATTACCATAAGCATGTGGTAATAATAAACTGTAGTATGATTTATCATGAAATAAGAGAAAAACAAAAAGATTTATAATATTTAGATATTTCTAACTGCCAAATGAACAAAAACAGGATCACAAACAACTTTACCCCTACACTGATTAAAGATGAAAAATTAAATGTTCTAAAGATTGATTGATTAATTGACAAAAGTTGACATAAAATTTGGTTATTAAAAGAAATGTGCTAATAACAAAGATTCAAGTTTTTCAGTAATACCAGAATGACAACAAGGTGGTTCATTGATTATGCTTTCGATCTACCTACAAGACCGCTTTCCACTTTCTTGACTTCGAAAATAAGCATTCTCCACATTTTAAGCACAAACATTTCAGCTTCCTCGTCCAAGATAGATTGAAGTCGATCAAGCATTTCGTCTGCTGTCACGTGTTCTTGAGTGCTTGAAACTATGTAGTCAACAAGTGACATTTCTTCTTCACCTAAAAACTCGGTTATCTTCTTGGAGATCCATGGTCTCATTCTTTCATGTAATCCGTTCTGTATAATATCGTCAAACACTCAAACAATCATCGTGTAAAATGACACAAATACAATGTTTGGCTCATAAAAGGCTTGAAACGAGCCGAGCCTTATCAAGCCAGAGCCTCAAATAAAGCTTGTTTAGTTATCGAGCCTGAGCTTGAGCCTTGTATGAGATCGTTTAAGCTCGTTGAGCCTTAACAAGCCTCGAAGATTTTTTAAGTTTTAACGTTTTTAGACTTCTCTATGTATTAATTCACTGCACAACCAAGCTCGAACCAAGATTTGACTTGTTAAAGTTACTGCACACGAGCTCGAACTGAGCTTAGGTTCGTTTAAGGCTTTTCTCAACATATAAAAATATTAAAAAATGTATATAAATTAATTAATTAATATATAATAATAAACAAGCCAAGCTCTAAAAAAAGAGCTCGAAACGAACTGAGCTCAAGCTCGAGCTCCTGTAAATCAAAATGAGCTCGAGCCTAGTCGAACACAGACCTGGCTCGGCTCATTTACACCCCTCAGCCCTTTTAACAAACGAATCGGGTCAGACACCAACCCATTTAAACTAGACAAAAAGCAAGAGTAAAGTAAATATACTAACCATATTATAAACCTCCCAATTTATCGGATACGAGAACAGCTCATCTTTAGTTTTTGGAATGGTGTCGATTAACTGTTTTGCATCCAGAAGCTTCTTATTATCTGGTGTCTTAACTTTTTCTTTCTCATCTCGAGCCCGACTAGTTTCATGGTCCCGGTCCCGGTGGCCAGATCGATCACGATCATGGGCTCGTCTACTTCGATCCCGATCTGAATCGGGCTTTTCTCCAACTCGTTTTGCAAATTCAGCAGCTGCAGCCAAGTTAGAAGGTGGGACCGGTGTGGTTTCTCTAACAGCTTGTAATTCTTCTGTTGAATAATCTATTGGAACCAAAGGCCGCATTTTTTTGTCCTTTTGTGCATCTTCATCTTCTTCATGGAAAAGTGACGGTACCGTTGTTCTTTTCCCGGACCCCACAAGACCAAACCCTAACTTTTTGGGCCCAAGTGTGTTGCTTTGTTTTGTTTCGGCATCATCACTCGCCCCGTTTTGGGTAATCTTGTTACCTATTATGTGAACAGTACATACATAAATAATATTATAATGTACAATAAAATAAACTACAACACCTATTCTATTAAAAAGGTATTTAATTTGTTGGAAGGTAAACCGTATACCCGTGTTGAGGTTCAAATACCATTAAAAATAAAAATAATGCATAATTGTTTGAATAATAAAAATTTTGAAGATTGGCATCTAAATATTAACACTATGACAACTTTTAACCCGTTTTACCCATGAACTTGAGGTATTGACCCATTTGATATATAATATGACTGAAATCAACTAGTTACTAATTAAAACGAATTAAAACTACCAATACTTACCAATCTCATTTCCATGTTCCATCTCAACATCTGTTGACTGGTGGTCAACAGCCTTATTTCTGGATTCCAATAAGCTCCCATCAACTAGCATAGCATTTTCAATTCCGTTAGCGGTATTGTTATTACTATTAGCAGATAAAATCTCTAATGCATGTTTTTGTTGTTCTTTCAGTTTCTCTCGTTCTTCTTCTTCTTTCCTTTTAGCCTCAGCAATTTCTTCCATTTCTTTGATCTTATCCTCCTGATCCTCTTCTTTCTCCCTTAATCTCCTTTTTCTTTCCTCTCTTTCTTCACCGCTATTTCTATATTTTCTTTTTCTACTATAAGTATCATCATTTTCTTGATCTATTATCTCATATTTCCTATCTTGTTCTCTATCCTTTTCCCTTTCTCTCTCCTGTTTCCGGGCCCGTTCTTTCTCCTTTTCTCTAATTTCCCACTCTTTCAAACGAGCCCGATATCGACGTTCTTCTTCACGGATTTTGTATTCTCGTTCCCGCTCTCGTTTAGCCCGTTCTTGCTCACGCTCTCTTTCGTATCTTTCCAATTCCCGTTCTTTTTCACGGGCCCATTCTCGCTCTTTTTTACTGTTTCGATCGGGTGAACTTGTTTCAAGCTTCTCGTTTTCATTTGTTGGTTTCTCTTCATCTTTTTTATCTTCTGCTGCAAATTGAAAGGCCAACATCAAATGACAAAAACAACCAATTGCCACGTATTTGCTAGCAGATATCAAGTTAAATGGCGAGTGTGCTAACAATGATTAAAGGAACATAGTTTAAACGTGTCAGCTACAATAATAACCTAGATGTTTAAATAGAGGATTTAGCAAGTTGTATGCATTAAAAATAGATTTTAAGATCCAACATCTAAAATGTTTGTTTTACCCGTTTGAATAAAAAGACAAATAAACCGGTCCATTATTAAAAAGAATGGGTTGTAAACTTCCATGTGAAGTCATTACAGAAAGAGTTAAATCGAAACAAAACATTATTATTGGGGGTCAAAACAGGTCCGATTGGTTTGACCTGCAAACACTTCTCGTTTTTTCTTCAAACTTTGATATAAACTGATTTTTTTTTTGAACTAGGACTAAGAGAGCAATACCATTACAATAATAATCTACATGTTCAGATAAATGATTTTTAGAGATTTTATGTATTAAAAATTCAATTTAAACGACTTTCAACCCGACAGACTCACTTGACACATTCCTCTTAAGCTAAAACCCTGATTTGACCTGATTTAAAGTAAACCTCAACCTAAATTGACCACTTATTAAGTAAACACACAGTACTGTGTGTGGAAGTATTACTTACCACTTCTCGCTGCATCAGCATCAGAATCACCATCTTTAGACTTTGCAGGGTGATCAGCGATTGAATTTCCACCAGCATCGGGGGAAATTTGTGGTGGCGGTGGTGGTGGCGGGAGAGGCTTATTCTTTATCCTCTCTTCTATCATTCCTGAAAGCTTTTCACTAGCTTCTTTATCTTCATCAGTCACAAGTCCAAATGAAGCATAATCATCAATTTCTTTGTTTGCTTCATTGTTACTATTATTATTATTATTATTATTATTATTATCGTCTTCCTTTGATTCATCCACAGAAGGCTTTGGAGATGTGGTTTTTTCCTCTTTACCAGCACCTTCAGCATCTGTTGCCTTCGATTTTTTTGAATCCTCTTTTTTCTTCTCAACAAAACGCTTGAGGTACTCTTTAGTTGCTTTGTCAAAATTCAACTGCAAAGTTGAAGCCAAGTAACTTAAATAAAGTAATTATCAACTAAAACTAGAAAAATCTATAAAATCCATAAAAAATTACTTGACAAGTGGAATTATAAAAAGAAGATTTAACATACCATTAGCTCCTGGCCGTCAATACTTAATTTACTCAGTAGCCGTAAAGCACGTAAAACTCCTTCCACAGATTCAAATTCACAAAAACCAAATCCCTTCAAAGCTCCAGTAGTGGGATCCGGAACACGTTTCCAACTTTTAACAGGCCCGCAAAGCTTCAAAATACATTTAAATGTGTAAGCACATGAACACTAAAATCTGTTTCCAATTATAAAAAAGGAAAAATGTACGTAAAGGGTACCCAAGTTTATTAAACAATTTTATTGTTCAGTTTCCGTTTACATGTGTAAGCACTAAGCACATGAACACTAAAATCATTTATACAAAGTCCGACTAAAAATACGGAGAAATATTGCAAAATGAAAAATCTACCATAGATTCTTACATCGAGTCATTGCTACTTGATGCATCAATACAAGGGTATATTTGTCTTTTCGTACTTTTTAAAAACACTTTATCATTTGACAGAGCCAATAAAGCAGATTTATTTAAATTGAAAAAAAAAGATGAGAGACAACAGCCTTACTTGCAAAAGGGAGAGCATGAAATCATTGTCCACTGTTGATGCTATCTTGCCAACATAAATTGTGGTCATTGGCTTCTCAGTTTGAGCTACGGCTAAATTTACAGGTGGCCTCACAATCGTAGGGATCACTGGGCCTCGCATAAGCATAACTGGAGGGCGCTGTAAAGTTGGAATGACTCCTATTGCTCCAGGTGGTCTTGGAGGATACGTGGGTCGAAGCATTTGAGGATATGTAGGAGGTGCATAACGAATCATTCCTGCATAAATAAGACAAACAAAACTATGCAAACTTGTTAGATAAGGTTAAAGAGATTATTACTTCTATAACATTCTTCTATTCAACACACTCAACAAAGTATATTATAAATCAGACTTAGTAACACAAAATAATAAACAATGTTTACCCAAATACTACAAGCAATTAGAGATCGAAGCATAGGCACACCGGCTGAATAGATAACCTGAATAAAAATTATATACAAGAATATGGAACTCTTAGATCATGATTATACAAAGCAGCTTACCTCATGCATGCTGAAAAATAGTGGCCTTGTGTCAACAAGAGACTTCCAAAAGGTCTTGATGACAAGACATTCACATTCTAATTTGTGTTCCACAGTTTTAAAAATTTGAACTATTATAGAACCATCATACACAGTAACAGATGCAAAAAACTGAAACCAAATAGTATAGCTGAAAAGATTGTGATACCTTGGCATGTAAAGGGCAGAAAGCACTCAGTTGCAAGCATGTTCTGCTGCCGACAAATCACGATTTGAGAACCCATTAAAGGGAAAGTAGACTACAGTATAAACCTTACTAAACATGAACATTTGCACAATGTTTGCATACCAAAAAGGTTGTCGAATTCACAACATTTAGGGTCATTTTGGATCACAGAAAGTAGATTTTTCCCCTTAAAAGTTATTCTAAGTTTCAAAAATAATGAAAAAGCTAGGCAAAATGTTTGCATACCAAAAAAGTTGTGGAAGTAATGATCAGTCTTCAAACCGTTTTCACCAAGATATCGATCAATAGGACACTGTACCAGAAAACATCTTTTCATCACTAGTCCCTAAACCAGCTCTAACTCCTCACAATTGCTAATGACCAAAAATTTTTCACTATTATGCACACCTACAGACTCTTTAATGGCTAAATCTACACATAGACTGAACAAGTTATAATCTAAACAAGTTATATTATCCACTTTGTTTCACAAACTGTTTTGATATATATACTTATTGAGATAGAGGATTAACAATAAAAGGGCTTGGTATGGCAGTTAAGACTCATGCTGAGTAATTGGATATTCCAGGTTCGAAACCTGTAAGAGGCGAAGGATTCTTTCTTCAAGTTTAACACTTTGAATTATGCCCTCAAGTTCAAAATTTTGGTTAAATTTAATAGTAATAATAATAACTAGTTTTGATAAAAGAGGGTATTCCAAAGATATGTTTATCCATGTTTCAATATAAATTATTATTATTAAGCCGATTTCGTTTCTTTACGCACATCGAATATCAGAGTGAGCAAACCAGTATTAGAAAATTTGGGACTAGTCGGCGATTAATCGCTAGTTGGACCAAATCACCGGCCAATTTCTGGGCAATTTCAGGCGAAACTCTGTAAATTCCTGCCAACCTTTGTAAATTATTTATAAAAAGGTGTGTGTGTATGTATATAAAACTGAAAATTACATACAAAAACTGTGTGTGTATGTGTATAACTGTAAAAATTGCATATAAAAATGTGTATATATGTATGTAAAACTGTCAAATACGCATAAAAATGCGCGTGTCACTGAAATCACATTAAAAAATTCCAATCCAATTGATCCCGATTAATCGCTAGTCCCCACCCCCACCAGCCGACCATCAAGTTCTACAACACTGAAGCTGAAGCATCAACCGAACTTATTTAATTCATTTATTATATAACTAAACTATTTTTACTATGCAAAATTTTAGTTATAGTATTCTTTAACTGCTAAACTAGACATGTTACACACACCGTTCCTATAACCCGATACCCGATACCAATCAAGTTCCCGCCAACTAATTCCTATAACAATCGGCTAAACCGACACACAAACACATCAAATCCACACACCACCACCAAAAAAAGTTTAATTAACTACACACATTCCAAACCAACACAATAATCAAAACCCAAATAACAGGACCCACCTGGATTATTCATCTGATACCCATTCGGCGGCCCGGGCACATGCACGGGCGCATACATCCTCATCGGCGGCTGCCCGTACATCATTTGCTGACCTGGCGGCTGCACCTGAAACCCAGTGTTCGGAACCGCACCGTATTGCGGCGGCCGGAACACCGGCGGAGCAAACGATTGAACCTGGGGCGTCTGTGACGGCGGCGGTGGTGGTGGCAGATTGGTGGTGAGGTTAGGGTTAGGGTTAGGGTTTAGTGGTGGATCTGAATTGGGTGGAATTGGAGTGTCAGAGGATGGGGTTATTGATGTGGATGGTGAGGTTGATGTATTCGCCATCAGAGGTTTGAAGATTGATTGATTATTATGGTGAATTTGGGGTTTTGATGATGAAGATATGAAGAAGGTATGAAGATATAAGCCCTTATTTTGATTTGATTTGGGATAATATATGAATACGGATTGGAGTTTGGTTTGGTGAAGGTTAATGGAAACAGGTACAAAATAAGTAACAAGTTAATAAGTTATACAGTATTAACTAATGTTGGGTTATGGTTTTGGGTTTTGTTGGGGTGTTTGTTATAGAAACAGTCGCGGTTAACCGAATTGATATAAAAATCGAACTAAAATTCAATCGGTGTAAAATTGATTATGTATAAACCGGTTTAAAACTAATTATGTATAAACTGGTTTGTAATCCTCTTCATCAAAGTTGGTTCCAAACCTAATAAAACTTGAACTGAAACCGATCGTAACATGGTCAAGAGACGGTTTCAACTCGAACCAAAGCTGATCATGAACCGATTTTGACTTTTGTTGACCAAACCGAGCAGGTTTCAACCCAACCTGTTTTTTTATATTTTAAACTGGTTTGTGAACAAATCCGATTCAATGATTGGACCCATACTCAGTTTTTCTTCGGCTCGCCCTTTGGCAATACGGGCAAAATTTCGAACAGGCTACGGGGTGGCATGAGGGCATAATTATTGATCTGATTCTTTCTTAGGGCCATAAAATATTGTATGGCAGTCTCCAGGACTGAATTTATGATCTGATTCAGTGGTTCGACCCATACTCAGTTTTTCCTTTGGCTCGTGTACTACCCCTTTGTTAATAGTGACAAAATTTCGAACGGGCCATGAGGTGGTGTGAGGGCATAATTATCGATCCGATTCTTTCTTAGAGCCATAAAATATTGTATGGCAGTCTCCAGCACTTAATTTATGATCTGATTCGGTGGTTCGACCCATACTCAGTTTTTCCTCCGGCTCGTGTACTACCCCCTTTGGCAATACTGGCAATGTTTCGAACGGGCCACGGGGTGCCGTGAGGGCATAATTATTGATCTGATTCTTTGTTAGGGCCATAATATGTTGTATGGCAGTTTCCATGACTGAATTTATGATCCGATTCAGTGGTTCGACACATACTCTGTTTTTCTTTCGGCTCACGTAGTACCCCTTTGGCAATGCGTGCAAAATTTCGAACGGGCCACGTGGTTGTGTGAGGGATATTTATCGATCTGATTCTTTCTTAGGGCCATAAAATATTGCATGGCAGTCTTCATGACCGAATTTATGATCCGATTCAGTGGTTCGACCCATCGTCAGTTTTTTCTTCTGGCTCATGTACTACCCCCTTTGGCAATACTGGCAAAATTTCGAACGGGCCACGGGGTGGCGTGAGGGCATCATTATCGATCCGATTCTTTCTTAGGGCCATTAAATATTGTATGGCAGTCTCCAGGACTGAATTTATGATCTAATTCAGTGGTTCGACCCATACTCAGTTTTTCCTCCGGCTCGTGTACTACCCCCTTTGGCAACACAGGCAATGTTTCGAATGGGCCACGGGGTGGCATGAGGGCATAATTATTGATCCGATTCTTTATTAGGGCCATAAAATGTTGTATGGCAGTCTCCATGATCGAATTTATGATCCGATTCAGTGGTTCGACACATACTCTATTTTTCTTCCGGCTCGTGTACTACTCCATTGGTAATGCGGACAAAATTTCGAACGGGCCACGGGGTTGCGTGAGGGCATACTTATCGATCCGATTTTTTCTTTGGGCCATAAAATATTGTTTGTCAGTCTCCATGACTGAATTTATGATCCGATTTAGTGGTTCGACCCATACTCAGTTTTTCCTCCTACTCGTGTTTACCCCCTTTGGCAATACGGGCAAAATTTTAAACGGGTCACAGGGTGGCGTGACTGCATAATTATTGATCCGATTCTTTCTTAAGGCCATAAAATATTGTATGGCAGTCTCCATAACCGAATTTATGATCCGATTCAATGGTTCGACCCATATACTCAGTTTTTCCTCCGGCTCGTATACTACCCCCTTTGGCAATACGAGCAAAATTTTGAACGGGTCACGGGGTGTTGTGAGGGCATAATTATCAATCCGATTCTTTCTTAGGGCAAAAAAATATTATATGGCAGTCTCCATTACCGAATTTATGATCCGATTATGTGGTTCAACCGATACTCAATTTTTCCTCCGGCTCGTGTACTACACCCTTTGGCAATACTGGCAAAATTTTGAACGGGCCAGGTGGTGGCGTGAGGGCATAATTATTGATCCGATTCTTTCTTAGGGCAAAAAATATTGTATGGCACTCTCCATGACAAAATTTATGATCCGATTAAGTGGTTCGACCCATCCTCAGTTTTTCCTCCGGCTCGTCTACTACCCCCTTTGGCAATACGGGCAAAATTTCGAACGGGCCACGGGGTGGCGTGAGGGCATAATTATTGATCACATTCTTTCTTAGGGTCATAAAATATTGTATGGCAGTCTCCTAGACCGAATTGATGATCCGATTTAGTGGTTCGACCCTGTTTTTATTCCGGCTCGTGTACTACCCCCTTTGGCAATGCGGGAAAATTTTCGAATGGGCCACGGGGTGGCGTGATGGCATAATTATTGAACCGATACTTTCTTAGGGTTATAAAATATTGTATTGCAGTCTCCTTGACCGAATTTATGATCCGATTATGTGGTTCGACCCATACTCAGATTTTTCTCCGGCTCGTGTACTACCCCCTTTGGCAATAATGGCAAAATTTTGAACTGGCCACGGGGTGGCGTGAGAGCATAATTACTGATCCGATTCTTTCTTAAGGTCATAAATAATTATATTTTAGTCTCCTGGACCGAATTTATGATCCGATTCAGTGGTTCGACTCATCCTCAGTTTTTCCTCCGGCTCGTGTACTACCCCTTTTGGCAATACTGGCAAAATTTCGAACTGTCCACGGGGTGGCGTGAGGGCATAATTACTGATCCGATTCTTTATTAATGTCATTAAATATTATGTTGTAGTCTCCTGGACCGAATTTATGATCAGATTAAATGGTTCGACCCATACTCAGTTTTTCCTCCGGCTCAAGTACTACCCCCATTTGGCAAAACTGTCAAAATTTCGAACGGGCCAGGTGGTGGCGTGAGGTCATAATTATTGATCCGATTCTTTCTTAGGGTCATAAAATATTGTATGGCAGTCTCCATGACCGAATTTATGATCCGATTCAGTGGTTCGACCCATACTCTGTTTTTTTTCCGGCTCGTGTACTACTCCATTGGTAATGCGGGCAAAATTTCGAACGGGCCACGGGGTTGCTTGAGGGCATACTTATCGATCCGATTGTTTCTTAGGGCCATAAAATATTGTTTGGCAGTCTCCATGATCGAACTTATGATCCGATTCAGTGGTTCGACCCTCACTCTGTTTTTCTTCCGGCTCGTGTACTACTCTATTGGTAATGCGGGCAAAATTTCGAACGGGCCATGGGGTTGCGTGAGGGCATACTTATCGATCTGATTGTTTATTAGGGCCATAAAATATTGTTTGACTGTCTCCATGACCGAAATTATGATCCGATTTAGTGGTTCGACCCATGCTCAGCTTTTCCTCCTACTCGTGTACTACCCCCTTAGGCAATACAGGAAAAATTTTGAACGGGTCACAGGGTGGCGTGACTGCATAATTATTGATCCAATTCTTTCTTATGGCCATAAAATATTGTATGGCAGTCTCCATAACCGAATTTATGATCCGATTCAGTGGTTCGACCCATACTTAGTTTTTCCTCCTGCTCGTGTACTACTTACCCCCTTTGGTAATACTGGCAAAATTTTGAACGGGCCAGGTGGTTGCGTGAGGGCATAATTATTGATCCGATTCTTTCTTAGGGCCATAAAATATTGTATGGCAGTCTCCATGACAAAATTTATGATCCGATTAAGTGTTTCGACCCATCCTCAGTTTTTCCTCCGGCTCGCCTACTACCCCCTTTGGCAATACGGGCAAAATTTCGAACGGGCCACGGGGTGGCGTGAGGGCATAATTATTGATCCCATTCTTTATTAGGGCCATAAAATGTTGTATGGCAGTCTCCATGATCGAATTTAAGATCTGATTCAGTGGATCGACCCTGTTTTTATTTCGGCTCGTGTACTACCCCCTTTGGCAATGCGGGAAAATTTTCGAACGGGCCACGGGGTGGCGTGATGGCATAATTATTGAACCGATACTTTCTTAGGGTTATAAAATATTGTATTGCAGTCTCCTTGACCGAACTTATGATCCGATTATGTGGTTCGACCGATACTCAGATTTTTCTCCGGCTTGTGTACTATCCTCTTTGGCAATAATAGCAAAATTTGAACTGGCCACGGGGTGGCGTGACGGCATAATTACTGATCCGATTCTTTCTTAAGGTCATAAAATATTATATTGTAGTCTCCTGGACCGAATTTATGATCCGATTAAATGGTTCGACCCATACTCAGTTTTTCCTCCGGCTCAAGTACTACCACCTTTGACAAAACTGTCAAAATTTCGAACGGGCCAGGTGGTGGCGTGATGGCAAAATTATTGATCCGATTCTTTCTTAGGGTCATAAAATATTGTATGGCAGTCTCCATGACCGAATTTATGATCCGATTCAGTGGTTCAACCCATCCTCAGTTTTTCCTCCGGCTCGTGTACTACCCTTTTGGTAATACTGGCAAAATTTCGAACTGGCCACGGGGTGGCGTGAGGGCATAATTATTGATCCGATTCTTTATTAGGGCCATAAAATGTTGTATGGCAGTCTCCATGATCGAATTTATGATCTGATTCAGTGGTTCGACCCATACTCTCTTTTTCTTCCTACTCGTGTACTACCCCCTTTGGCAATACTGGAAAAATTTGAACTGTCCACGGGGTGGCGTGAGGGCATAATTACTGATCTGATTCTTTCTTAAGGTCATAAAATATTGTATTGTAGTCTCATGGACCGAATTTATGATCCGATTCAGTGGTTCGACCCATACTCAGTTTTTCCCCCGGCTCGTGTACTATCCCTTTTGGCAATATACTGGAAAAATTTCGAATGGGCCACGGGGTGGCGTGAGGGCATAATTATCGATCCGATTCTTTCTTAGGGCTATAAAATATTGTATGGCAGTCTCTAGGACTGAATTTATGATATGATTTAATGGTTCGACCCATACTCAGTTTTTCCTCTGGCTTATGTACTACCCCCTTTGTCAATGCTGGAAAAATTTTGAACGGGTCACGGGGTGGCGTGAGGGCATAATTATCGATCTGATTCTTTCTTAGGGCCATAAAATATTGTATGGCAGTCTCCATGACCGTATTTATGATCCGATTTAGTGGTTCGACCCATATTCTGTTTTTCTTCCGGCTCGTGTACTACTCCATTGGTAATGCGGGAAAAATTTCGAACGGGCCATGGGGTTGCGTGAGGGCATACTTATCGATCCGATGGTTTCTTAGGGCCATAAAATATTGTTTGGCAGTCTCCATGACCGAATTTATGATCTGATTCAGTGGTTCGACCCATACCCTGTTTTTTTTCCGGCTCGTGTACTACTCCATTGTAATGCGGGAAAAATTTCGAACGGGCCACGGGGTTGCTTGAGGGCATACTTATCGATCCGATTTTTTCTTAAGGCCATAGAATATTGTTTGACAGTCTCCATGACCGAAATTATGATCCGATTTAGTGGTTCGACCCATACTCAGTTTTTCCTCCTATTTGTGTATTACTCCCTTTGGCAATACAGGAAAAATTTTGAATGGGTCACAGGGTGGCGTGACTGCATAATTAGTGATCCGATTCTTTCTTATGGCCATTAAATATTGTATTTCAGTCTACATAACCGAATTTATGATCCGATTCAATGGTTCGACCCATACTCAGTTTTTCCTCCGGCTCGTGTACTACCCCCATTGGCAATAATGACAAAATTTCGAACGGGTCACGGAGTGGTGTGAGGGCATAATTATCGATCCGATTCTTTCTTAGGGCCAAAAAATATTATATGGCAGTCTCCATGACCGAATTTATGATCGGTTTATGTGGTTCGACCCATACTCAAATTTTCCTCCGGCTCGTGTACTACCCCCTTTGGCAATACTGGCAAAATTTTGAACGGGCTAGGTGGTGGCGTGAGGGCATAATAATTGATCCGATTCTTTCTTAGGGCCATAAAATATTGTATGGCAGTCACCATGACAAAATTTATGATCCGATTAAGTGGTTCGACCCATCCTCACTTTTTCCTCCGGCTCGTGTACTACCCCCTTTGGCAATACTGTCAAAATTTTGAACGGGCCAGGTGGTGGCGTGAGGGCATAATTATTGATCCAATTCATTCTTAGGGTCATAAAATATTGTATGGCAGTCTCCATGACCGAATTTATAATCCGATTCAGTGGTTCGACCCATCCTCAGTTTTTCCTCCGGCTCTTGTACTACCCCTTTTGGCAATACTGGCAAAATTTCAAACTGGCCACGGGGTGGCGTGAGGGCATAATTATTGATCCGATTCTTTATTAAGGCCATAAAATGTTGTATGGCAGTTTCCATGATCGAATTTATGATCCAATTCAATGGTTCGGCCCATACTCTCTTTTTCTTCCTACACGTGTACTACCCCCTTTGGCAATGCGGGCAAAATTTCGAACGGGCCACGTGGTGGCGTGATGGCATAATTATTGATCATATTCTTTCTTAGGGTCATAAATATTGTTTTGCAGTCTCCATGACTGAATTTATTCTCTGATTCAGTGGTTCGACCCATACTCAGTTTTTCCTCCGGCTCGTGTACTACCCCCTTTGGCAATACTGGCAAAATTTCAAACTTTCCACGGGGTGGCGTGAGGGCAAAATTACTGACCCGATTCTTTCTTAAGGTCATAAAATATTGTATTGTAGTCTCCTGGACCGAATTTATGATCCGATTCAGTGGTTCGACCCAAACTCAGTTTTTCCCCCGGCTCGTGCCCTTTGGCAATACTGGAAAAATTTCGAACGGGTATCGGGGTGGCGTGAGGGCATAATTATCGATCCGATTCTTTATTAGGGCTATAAAATATTATATGGCAGTCTCTAGGACTAAATTTATGATCTGATTTAATGGTTCGACCAATACTCAGTTTTTCCTCTAGCATATGTACTACCCCCTTTGTCAATGCTGGCAAAATTTTGAACGGTTCATGGGGTGGCGTGAGGGCATAATTATCGATCTGATTCTTTCTTAGGGCCACAAAATATTGTATGGCAGTCTTCATGACCGTATTTATGATCCGATTCAGTGGTTCAACCCATACTATGTTTTTCTTTCGGCTCGTGTACTATTCCATTGGTAATGCGGGCAAAATTTCGAACGGGCCACGGGGTTGCGTGAGGGCATACTTATCGATCCGATTGTTTCTTAGGGCCATAAAATATTGTTTGGCAGTCTCCATGACCGAATTTATGATCCGATTCAGTGGTTCGACCCATACTCTGTTTTTCTTCCGGCTCGTGTACTACTCCATTGGAAATGCGGGCAAAATTTCGAACGGGCCACGGGTTTGTTTGAGGGCATACTTATCGATCCTATTTGTTCTTAGGGCCATAAAATATTGTTTGACAGGCTCCATGACCGAATTTATGATTCGATTTAGTGGTTCGACCCATACTCAGTTTTTCCTACTACTCGTGTACTACCCCCTTTGGCAATAATGGTAAAATTTCGAACTGGCTACGGGGTGGCGTGAGGGCATAATTACTGATCCGATTCTTTCTTAAGGTCATAAAATATTATATTGTAGTCTCTTGGACCGAATTTATGATCCGATTAAATGGGTCGACCCATACTCAGTTTTTCATCTGGCTCGTGTACTACCCCCTTTGGCAATACAGGCAAAATTTCGAACGGGCGAGGTGGTGGCGTGAGGGCATAATTATTGATCCGATTCTTTCTAAGGGTCATAAAATATTGTATGGCAGTCTCCATGAACGAATTTATGATCCGATTCAATGGTTCGACCCATCCTCAATTTTTCCTCCGGCTAGTGTACTACCCCTTTTGGCAATACTGGCAAAATTTCGAACGGGCCACGGGGTGGCGTGAGGGCATAATTATTGATCCGAATCTTTATTAGGGCCATAAAATGTTGTATGGCAGTCTCCAGGACTGAATTTAAGATCTGATTTAATGGTTCGACCCATACTCAGTTTTTCCTCTGGCTTATGTACTACCCCTTAGTCAATGCTGGCAATATTTTGAACGGGTCACCGGCTGGCGTGAGGGAATAATTATCGATCTGATTCTTTATTAGGGCCATAAAATGTTGTATGGCAGTCTCAAAGACTGAATTTATGATCTGATTTAATGGTTCGACCCATACTCAGTTTTTCATCTGGCTTATGTACTAACCCCTTTGGCAATGCGAGAAAAATTTCTAACGGGCCACGGGGTGGCGTGATGGCATAATTATTGAACCGCTATTTTCTTAGGGTCATAAAATATTGTATTGCAGTCTCCATGACCGAATTTATGATCCGATTATGTGGTTCGACCCATACTCAGATTTTTCTCCTGCTCGTGTACTACCCCCTTTGGCAATAATGGCAAAATTTCGAACTGGCCACGGGATGGCGTGAGGGCATAATTACTGATCCGATTCTTTCTTAAGGTCATAAAATATTATATTGTAGTCTCCTGGACGGAATTTATGATCCGATTAAATGGTTCGACCCATACTCAGTTTTTCCTCAGGCTCGTGTACTACCCCCTTTGGCAAAACTGGCAAAATTTCGAACGGGCCAGGTGGTGGCGTGAGGGCATAATTATTGATCCGATTCTTTCTTAGGGTCATAAAATATTGTATGGCAGTCTTCATGACCGAATTTATGATATGATTCAGTGGTTCGACCCATCCTCAGTTTTTCCTCCGGCTCTTATACTACCCCATATGGCAATACTGGCAAAATTTCGAACGGGCCACGGGGTGGCGTGAGGGCATAATTATTGATCCGATTCTTTATTAGGGCCATAAAATGTTGTATGGCAGTCTCCATGATCGAATTTATGATCGATTCAGTGGTTCGACCCATACTCTCTTTTTCTTCCTACTCGTGTACTACCTACCTCCTTTGGCAATGCGGTTAAAATTTCGAACGGGCCACGGGGTGGCGTGATGGCATAGTTATTGATCCTATTCTTTTTTAGGGTCATAAAATATTGTATTGCAGTCTCCATGACCGAATTTATTAGCCGATTAAGTGGTTCGACCCATACTCAGTTTTTCCTCCTACTCGTGTACTACCCCCTATGGCAATAATGGCAAAATTTCGAACTGGCCACGAGGTGGCATGAGGGCATATTTACTGATCCGATTCTTTCTTAAGGTCATAAAATATTATATTGTAGTCTCCTGGACCGAATTTATGATCCGATTTAGTGGTTCGACCCAAACTCAGTTTTTCCCCCGGCTCGTGTACTATCCCCTTTGGCAATACTGGAAAAATTTCGAACAGGCCACGGGTTGGCGTGAGGGCATAATTATCGATCCGATTCTTTATTAGTGCTATAAAATATTGTATGGCAGTCTCTAGGACTAAATTTATGATCTGATTTAATGGTTCGACCCATACTCAGTATTTCCTCTGGCTTATGTACTACCTGCTTTGTCAAAGCTGGCAAAATTTTAAACGGGTCACGGGGAGGCGTGAGGGCATAATTATTGATCTGATTCTTTCTTAGGGCTATAAAATATTGTATGGCAGTCTTCATGACCGTATTTATGATCCGATTCAGTGGTTCGACCCATACTATGTTTTTCTTTCGGCTCGTATACTACTCCATTGGTAATGCGGGCAAATTTTCGAACGGGCCACGGGGTGGCGTGAGGGCATAATTATCGATCCGATTCTTTATTAGGGCTATAAAATATTGTATGGCAGTCTCTGAGACTGAATTTATGATATGATTTAATGGTTCGACCCATACTCTGTTTTTCTTCCGGCTCGTGTACTACTCCATTGGTAATGCGGGCAAATTTCGAACGGGCCACGGGGTTGCTTGAGGGGATACTTATCGATCCGATTTTTTCTTAGGGCCATAAAATATTGTTTGACAGTCTCCATGACCGAATTTATGATCCGATTTAGTGGTTCGACCCATACTCAGTTTTTCCTCCTACTCGTGTACTACCCCCTATGGCAATAATGGCAAAATTTTGAACGGGTCACGGAGTGGCGTGAGGGCATAATTACTGATCCGATTCTTTCTTAAGGTTATAAAATATTATATTGTAGTCCCCTGGACCGAATTTATGATCCGATTAAATGGGTCGACCCATACTCAGTTTTTCATCTGGCTCGTGTACTACCCCCTTCGGCAATACTGGAAAAATTTCGAACGGGCCACGGGGTGGCGTGCGGGCATAATTATCGATCCGATTCTTTATTAGGGCTATAAAATATTGTTTGGAAGTCTCTAGGACTAAATTTATGATCTGATTTAATGGTTCGACCCATACTCAGTTTTTCCTCTGGCTTATGTACTACCCCCTTTGTCAATGCTGGCAAAATTTTGAACGGGTCATGGGGTGGCGTGAGGGCATATTTATCGATCCGATTCTTTCTTAGGGCCATAAAATATTGTATGGCAGTCTCCTTAATCGTATTTATGATCCGATTCAGTGGTTTGACCCATACTATGTTTATCTTCCGGCTCGTGTACTACTCCATTGGTGACGCGGGCAAAATTTCGAACGGGCCACGGGGTAGCGTGAGGGCATACTTATCGATCCGATTGTTTCTTAGGGCCATAAAATATTGTTTGGCAGTCTCCATGACCGAATTTATGATCCGATTCAGTGGTTCGACCCATACTCTGTTTTTCTTCCGGCTCGTGTACTACTCCATTGGTAATGCGTGCAAAATTTCGAACGGGCCACGAGGTTGCTTGAGGGCATACTTATCGATCCGATTTTTTCTTAGGGCCATAAAATATTTTTTGACAGGCTCCATGACCGAATTTATGATCCGATTTAGTGGTTCGACCCATACTCAGTTTTTCCTCCTCCTCGTGTACTACCCCCTTTGGCAATACATGCAAAATTTGGAACGGGTCACTGGGTGGCGTGATTGCATAATTATTGATCCGATTCTTTCTTAAAGCCATAAAATATTGTATAGCAGTCTCCATAACCGAATTTATGATCCGATTCAATGGTTCGACCCATACTCAGTTTTTCCTCCGGCTCGTGTACTACCCCCTTTGGCAATACGGGCAAAATTTCAAACAGGTCACGGGGTGGTGTGATGGCATAATTATCGATCCGATTCTTTCTTATGGCAAAAAAATATTATATGGCAGTCTCCATGACCGAATTTATGATCCGATTATGTGGTTCGACCCATACTCTATTTTTCCTCCGGCTCGTGTACTACCCCTTTGGCAATATTAGCAAAATTTTGAATGGGCCAGGTGGTGGCGTGAGGGCATAATTATTGATCCGATTCTTTCTTAGGGCCATAAAATATTGTATGGCAGTCTCCATGACCAAATTTATGATCCGATTAAGTGGTTCGACCCATCCTCAGTTTTTCCTCCGGCTCGTCTACTACCCCCTTTGGAAATACAGGCAAAAATTCGAACGGGCCACGGAGTGGCGTGAGGGCATAATTATTGATCTGATTCTTTATTAGGTCCATAAAATGTTGTATGGCAGTCTCCATGATTGAATTTATGATCTGAATCAGTGGTTCGACCATGTTTTTCTTCCGGCTCGTGTACTACCCCCTTTGGAAATGCGGGGAAAAATTTCGAACGGGCCACGGGGTGGTGTGATAGCATAATTATTGAACCGATACTTTCTTAGGGTCATAAAATATTGTATTGCAGTCTCCATGACCGAATTTATGATCCGATTATGTGGTTCGACCCATACTCAGATTTTTCTCCTGCTCGTGTACTACCCCCTTGGCAATAATGGCAAATTTTCGAACTGGCCATGGCGTGTTGTGAGGGCATAATTACTGATCTGATTCTTTCTTATGGTAATAAAATATTATATTGTAGTCTCCTTGATCGAATTTATGATCCGATTAAATGGGTCGACCCATATTCAGTTTTTCATCTGGCTCATGTACTCCCCCCTTTGGCAATACTATCCCTTTTCATCTGGTTCAGTGGTTCGACCCATACTCAGTTTTTCCTCCGGCTCGTGTACTATCCCTTTTGGCAATACTGGAAAAATTTCGAACTGGCCACGGGGTGGCGTAAGGGCATAATTATCGATCCAATTCTTTATTAGGGCTATAAAATATTGTATGACAGTCTCTAGGACAGAATTTATGATCTGATTTAGTGGTTCGACCCATACTCAGTTTTTCCTCTGGCTTATGTACTACCCCCTTTGTCAATGCTGGCAAAATTTTGAACGGGTCATGGGGTGGCGTGAGGGCATATTTATCGATCCGATTCTTTCTTAGGGCCATAAAATATTGTATGGCAGTCTTCAAGACTGAATTTATGATCTGATTTAACGGTTCGACCCATACTCAGTTTTTCCTCTGTCTTATGTACTACCCTCTTTGGCAATGCGAGAAAAATTTCGAACGGGCCACGGGGTGACGTGATGGCATAATTATTGAACCGATACTTTCTTAGGGTCATAAAATATTGTATTGCAGTCTCCATGACCGAATTTATGATCCGATTATGTGGTTCGACCCATACTCAGATTTTTCTCCAGCTCGTGTACTACCCCCTTTGGCAATAATGACAAAATTTCGAACTGGCCACGGGGTGGCGTGAGGGCATAATTATTGATCCGATTCCTTTTTAAGGTCATAAAATATTATATTGTAGTCTCCTAGATCGAATTTATGATCCGATTAAATGGTTCAACCCATACTCAGTTTTTCCTCCGGCTCGTGTACTATACCCTGTGGCAATACTGGCAAAATTTCGAAGGGCCAGGTGGTGGCGTGAGGGCATAATTATTGATCCGATTCTTTCTTAAGGCCATAAAATATTGTATTGTAGTCTCCTGGAACGAATTTATGATCCGATTCAGTGGTTCGACCCATACTCAGTTTTTCCTCCGGCTCGTGTACTATCCCTTTTGGCAATACTGGAAAAATTTCGAACGGGCCACGGGGTGGCGTGAGGGCATAATTATCGATCCAATTCTTTATTAGGGCTATAAAATATTGTATGACAGTCTCTAGGACAGAATTTATGATCTGATTTAATGGTTCAACCCATACTCAGTTTTTCCTCTGGCTTATGTACTACCCCCTTTGTCAATGCTGGCAAAATTTTGAACGGGTCATGGGGTGGCGTGAGGGCATATTTATCGATCCGATTCTTTTTTAGGGCCATAAAATATTGTATGGCAGTCTACAAGACTGAATTTATGATCTGATTTAACGGTTCGACCCATACTCAGTTTTTCCTCTGGCTTATGTACTACCCCCTTTGGCAATGCGAGAAAAATTTCGAACAGGCCACGGGGTGACGTGATGGCATAATTATTGAACCGATACTTTCTTAGGGTCATAAAATATTGTATTGCAGTCTCCATGACCGAATTTGTGATCCGATTATGTGGTTCGACCCATACTCAGATTTTTCTCCGGCTCGTGTACTACCCCCTTTGGCAATAATGACAAAATTTCGAACTGGCCACGGGGTGGCGTGAGGGCATAATTATTGATCCGATTGTTTTTTAAGGTCATAAAATATTATATTGTAGTCTCCTAGATCGAATTTATGATCCGATAAAATGGTTCAACCCATACTCAGTTTTTCCTCCGGCTCGTGTACTACCCCCGTGGCAATACTGGCAAAATTTCGAACGGGCCAGGTGGTGGCGTGAGGGCATAATTATTGATCCGATTCTTTCTTAAGGCCATAAAATATTGTATTGTAGTCTCCTGGACCGAATTTATGATCCGATTCTGTGGTTCGACCCATACTCAGTTTTTCCTCCGGCTCGTGTACTATCCCTTTTGGCAATACTGGAAAAATTTTGAATGGGCCACGGGGTGGCGTGAGGGCATAATTATCGATCCGATTCTTTATTAGGGCTATAAAATATTGTATGGCAGTCTCTGAGACTGAATTTATGATATGATTTAATGGTTCGACCCATACTCAGTTTTTCCTCTGGCTTATTTACTACCCCCTTTGTCAATGCTGGAAAAATTTTGAACGGGTCACGGGGTGGCGTGAGGGCATAATTATCGATCTGATTCTTTCTTAGGGCCATAAAATATTTTATGGCATTCTCAATGACCGTATTTATGATTCGATTCAGTGGTTCGACCCATACTCTGTTTTTCTTCCGGCTCATGTACTACTCCATTGGTAATGCGGGCAAAATTTCGAACTGGCCACGGGGTTGCGTGAGGGCATACTTATCGATCCGATTTTTTCTTAGGGCCATAAAATATTGTTTGGCTGTCTCCATGACCGAATTTATGATCGGATTCAGTGGTTCGACCCGTACTCTGTTTTTCTTCCTGCCGTGTACTACTCCATTGGTAATGCGGGCAACATTTCGAACGGGCCACGGGGCTGCGTGAGGGCATACTTATCGATCGGATTTTTTCTTAGGGGCATAAAATATTGTTTGGCAGTCTCCATGATCGAATTTATGATCCAATTTAGTGGTTCGACCCATAAACAGTTTTTCCTCCTCCTCGTGTACTACCCCCTTTTGGCAATATAGACAAAATTTTGAACTGGCCACAGGGTGGCGTGACTGCATAATTATTTATCCGATTCTTTTTTAATGCCATAAAATATTGTATGGCAGTCTCCATAACCGAATTTATGATCCGATTCAATGGTTCGACCCATAATCAGTTTTTCCTTCGGCTCGTGTACTACCCCCTTTGGCAATACGGGCAAAATTTCGAACGGGTCACGGGGTGGTGTGAGGGCATAATTATCGAACCGATTCTTTCTTAGGGCCAAAAAATATTATATGGCAGTCTCCATGACCGAATTTATGATCCGATTATGTGGTTCGACCTGTACTCAATTTTTCCTCCGGCTCGTGTACTACCCATTTGGCAATACTAGCAAAATTTTGAACAGGCCAGGTGGTGGCGTGAGGGCATAATTATTGATCCGATTCTTTCTTTGGGCCATAAAATATTGTGTGGCAGTCTCCATGACCAAATTTATGATCCGATTAAGTGTTTCGACCTATCCTCAGTTTTTCCTCCGGCTCGTGTACTACCTCCTTTGGCAATACTGGCAATGTTTCGAACGGGCCACGGGGTGGCGTGAGGGCATAATTATTGATCCTATTCTTTATTAGGGCCATAAAATGTTGTATGGCAGTCTCCATGATCGAATTTATGATCGATTCAGTGGTTCGACCCATACACTCTTTTTCTTCCTACTCGTGTACTACCTACCTCCTTTGGCAATGCGGTTAAAATTTCGAACGGGCCACGGGGTGGCGTGATGGCATAGTTATTGATCCTATTCTTTCTTAGGGTCATAAAATATTGTATTGCAGTCTCCATGACCGAATTTATTATCCGATTAAGTGGTTCGACCCATACTCAGTTTTTCCTCCTACTCGTGTACTACCCCCTATGGCAATAATGGCAAAATTTCGAACTGGCCACGAGGTGGAATGAGGGCATATTTACTGACCCGATTCTTTCTTAAGGTCATAAAATATTATATTGTAGTCTCCTGGACCGAATTTATGATCCGATTTAGTGGTTCGACCCATACTCAGTTTTTCCCCCGGCTCGTGTACTATCCCCTTTGGCAATACTGGAAAAATTTCGAACAGGCCACGGGTTGGCGTGAGGGCATAATTATCGATCCGATTCTTTATTAGTGCTATAAAATATTGTATGGCAGTCTCTAGGACTAAATTTATGATCTGATTTAATGGTTCGACCCATACTCAGTTTTTCCTCTGGCTTATGTACTACCTGCTTTGTCAATGCTGGCAAAATTTTAAACGGGTCACGGGGTGGCGTGAGGGCATAATTATTGATCTGATTCTTTCTTAGGGCTATAAAATATTGTATGGCCGTCTTCATGACCGTATTTATGATCCGATTCAGTGGTTCGACCCATACTATGTTTTTCTTCCGGCTCGTATACTACTCCATTGGTAATGCGGGCAAATTTTCGAACGGGCCACGGGGTGGCGTGAGGGCATAATTATCGATCCGATTCTTTATTAGGGCTATAAAATATTGTATGGCAGTCTCTGAGACTGAATTTATGATATGATTTAATGGTTCGACCCATACTCTGTTTTTCTTCCGGCTCGTGTACTACTCCATTTGTAATGCGGGCAAATTTCGAACGGGCCACGGGGTTGCTTGAGGGGATACTTATCGATCCGATTTTTTCTTAGGGCCATAAAATATTGTTTAACAGTCTCCATGACCGAATTTATGATCCGATTTAGTGGTTCGACCCATACTCAGTTTTTCCTCCTACTCGTGTACTACCCCCTATGGCAATAATGGCATAATTACTGATCCGATTCTTTCTTAAGGTTATAAAATATTATATTGTAGTCCCCTGGACCGAATTTATGATCCGATTAAATGGGTCGACCCATACTCAGTTTTTCATCTGGCTCGTGTACTACCCCCTTTGGCAATACTGGAAAAATTTCGAACGGGCCACGGGGTGGCGTGAGGGCATAATTATCGATCCGATTCTTTATTAGGGCTATAAAATATTGTATGGAAGTCTCTAGGACTGAATTTATGATCTGATTTAATGGTTCGACCCATACTCAGTTTTTCCTCTGGCTGATGTACTACCCCCTTTGTCAATGCTGGCAAAATTTTGAACGGGTCATGGGGTGGCATGAGGGCATATTTATCGATCCGATTCTTTCTTAGGGCCATAAAATATTGTATGGCAGTCTCCTTAATCGTATTTATGATCCGATTCAGTGGTTTGACCCATACTATGTTTTTCTTCCGGCTCGTGTACTATTCCATTGGTGATGCGGGCAAAATTTTGAACGCGCCACGGGGTAGCGTGAGGGCATACTTATCGATCTGATTGTTTCTTAGGGCCATAAAATATTATTTGGCAGTCTCCATGACCGAATTAATGATCCGATTCAGTGGTTCGACCCATACTCTGTTTTTATTCCGGCTCGTGTACTACTCCATTGGTAATGCGTGCAAAATTTCGAACGGGCCACGGGGTTGCTTGAGGGCTTACTTATCGATCCGATTTTTTCTTAGGGCCATAAAATATTTTTTGACAGGCTCCATGACCGAATTTATGATCCGATTTAGTGGTTCGACCCATTCTCAGTTTTTCCTCCTCCTCGTGTACTACCCCCTTTGGCAATAGATGCAAAATTTGGAACGGGTCACAGGGTGGCGTGATTGCATAATTATTGATCCGATTCTTTCTTAAAGCCATAAAATATTGTATGGCAGTCTCCATAACCGAATTTATGATCCGATTCAATGGTTCGACCCATACTCAGTTTTTCCTGCGGCTCGTGTACTACCCCCTTTGGCAATACGGGCAAAATTTCAAACAGGTCACGGGGTGGTGTGATGGCATAATTATCGATCCGATTCTTTCTTATGGCCAAAAAATATTATATGGCAGTCTCCATGACCGAATTTATGATCCGATTATGTGGTTCGACCCATACTCTATTTTTCCTCCGGCTCGTGTACTACCCCTTTGGCAATATTAGCAAAATTTTGAATGGGCCAGGTGGTGGCGTGAGGGCATAATTATTGATCCGATTCTTTCTTAGGGCCATAAAATATTGTATGGCAGTCTCCATGATCAAATTTATGATCCGATTAAGTGGTTCGACCCATCCTCAGTTTTTCCTCCGGCTCGTCTACTACCCCCTTTGGAAATACAGGCAAAAATTCGAACGGGCCACGGAGTGGCGTGAGGGCATAATTATTGATCTGATTCTTTATTAGGTCCATAAAATGTTGTATGGCAGTCTCCATGATCGAATTTATGATCTGATTCAGTGGTTCGACCATGTTTTTCTTCCGGCTCGTGTACTACCCCCTTTGGAAATGCGGGAAAAATTTCGAACGGGCCACGGGGTGGTGTGATAGCATAATTATTGAACCGATACTTTCTTAGGGTCATAAAATATTGTATTGCAGTCTCCATGACCGAATTTATGATCCGATTATGTGGTTCGACCCATACTCAGATTTTTCTCCTGCTCGTGTACTACCCCCTTGGCAATAATGGTAAATTTTCGAACTGGCCATGGCGTGGCGTGAGGGCATAATTACTGATCCGATTCTTTCTTATGGTAATAAAATATTATATTGTAGTCTCCTGGACCGAATTTATGATCCGATTAAATGGGTCGACCCATACTCAGTTTTTCATCTGGCTCATGTACTTCCCCCTTTTGTAATATTGGAAAAATTTCGAACGGGCCACGGGGTGGCGTGAGGGCATAATTATCGATCTAATTCTTTATTAGGGCTATAAAATATTGTATGACAGTCTCTAGGACAGAATTTATGATCTGATTTAGTGGTTCGACCCATACTCAGTTTTTCCTCTGGCTTATGTACTACCCCCTTTGTCAATGCTGGCAAAATTTTGAACGGGTCATGGGGTGGCGTGAGGGCATATTTATCGATCCGATTCTTTCTAAGGGCCAGAAATAATTGTATGGCAGTCTTCAAGACTAAATTTATGATCTGATTTAACGGTTCGACCCATACTCAGTTTTTCCTCTGTCTTACGTACTACCCTATTTGGCAATGCGAGAAAAATTTCGAACGGGCCACGGGGTGACGTGATGGCATAATTATTGAACCGATACTTTCTTAGGGTCATAAAATATTGTATTGCAGTCTCCATGACCGAATTTATGATCCGATTATGTGGTTCGACCCATACTCAGATTTTTCTCCAGCTCGTGTACTACCCCCTTTGGCAATAATGACAAAATTTCGAACTGGCCACGGGGTGGCGTGAGGGCATAATTATTGATCCGATTCCTTTTTAAGGTCATAAAATATTATATTGTAGTCTCCTAGATCGAATTTATGATCCGATTAAATGGTTCAACCCATACTCAGTTTTTCCTCCGGCTCGTGTACTATACCCTGTGGCAATACTGGCAAAATTTCGAACGGGCCAGGTGGTGGCGTGAGGGCATAATTATTAATCCGATTCTTTCTTAAGGCCATAAAATATTGTATTCTAGTCTCCTGGAACGAATTTATGATCCGATTCAGTGGTTCGACCCATACTCAGTTTTTCCTCCGGCTCGTGTACTATCCCTTTTGGCAAAACTGGAAAAATTTCGAACGGGCCACGGGGTGGCGTGAGGGCATAATTATCGATCCAATTCTTTATTAGGGCTAAAAAATATTGTATGACAGTCTCTAGGACAGAATTTATGATCTGATTTAATGGTTCGACCAATACTCAGTTTTTCCTCTGGCTTATGTACTACCCCCTTTGTCAATACTGGCATAATTTTGAACGGGTCATGGGGTGGCGTGAGGGCATATTTATCGATCCGATTCTTTTTTAGGGCCATAAAATATTGTATGGCAGTCTTTAAGACTGAATTTATGATCTGATTTAACGGTTCGACCCATACTCAGTTTTTCCTCTGGCATATGTACTACCCCCTTTTGGCAATGCGAGAAAAATTTCGAACAGGCCACGGGGTGACGTGATGGCATAATTATTGAACCGATACTTTCTTAGGGTCATAAAATATTGTATTGCAGTCTCCATGACCGAATTTATGATCCGATTATGTGGTTCGACCCATACTCAGATTTTTCTCCGGCTCGTGTACTACCCCCTTTGGCAATAACGACAAAATTTCGAACTGGCCATGGGTGGCGTGAGGGCATAATTATTGATCCGATTGTTTTTTAAGGTCATAAAATATTATATTGTAGTCTCCTAGATCGAATTTATGATCCGATTAAATGGTTCAACCCATACTCAGTTTTTCCTCCGGCTCGTGTACTACCCCCTGTGGCAATACTGGCAAAATTTCGAACGGGCCAGGTGGTGGCGTGAGAGCATAATTATTGATCCGATTCTTTCTTAAGGCCATAAAATATTGTATTGTAGTCTCCTGGACCGAATTTATGATCCGATTCAGTGGTTCGACCCATACTCAGTTTTTCCTCCGGCTCGTGTACTATCCCTTTTGGCAATTCTGGAAAAATTTCGAATGGGCCACGGGGTGGCGTGAGGGCATAATTATCGATCCGATTCTTTATTAGGGCTATAAAATATTGTATGGCAGTCTCTGAGACTGAATTTATGATATGATTTAATGGTTCGACACATACTCAGTTTTTCCTCTGGTTTATTTACTACCCCCTTTGTCAATGCTGGAAAAATTTTGAACGGGTCACGGGGTGGCGTGTGGGCATAATTATCGATCTGATTCTTTCTTAGGACAATAAAATATTTTATGGCATTCTCAATGACCGTATTTATGATTCGATTCAGTGGTTCGACCCATACTCTGTTTTTCTTCCGGCTCATGTACTACTCCATTGGTAATGCGGGCAAAATTTCGAACTGTCCACGGGGTTGCGTGAGGGCATACTTATTGTTTGGCAGTCTCCATGACCGAATTTATGATCCGATTCAGTGGTTCGACCCATACTCTGTTTTTCTTCCTGCCGTGTACTACTCCATTGGTAATGCGGGCAACATTTCGAACGGGCCACGGGGCTGCGTGAGGGCATACTTATCGATCCGATTTTTTCTTAGGGGCATAAAATATTGTTTGGCAGTCTCCATGATCGAATTTATGATCCAATTTAGTGGTTCGACCCATAAACAGTTTTTCCTCCTCCTCGTGTACTACCCCCTTTGGCAATATAGACAAAATTTTGAACTGGCCACAGGGTGGCGTGACTGCATAATTATTTATCCGATTCTTTTTTAAGGCCATAAAATATTGTATGGCAGTCTCCATAACCGAATTTATGATCCGATTCAATGGTTCGACCCATACTCAGTTTTTCCTTCGGCTCGTGTACTACCCCCTTTGGCAATACGGGCAAAATTTCGAACGGGTCACGGGGTGGTGTGAGGGCATAATTATCGAACCGATTCTTTCTTAGGGCTAAAAAATATTATATGGCAGTCTCCATGACCGAATTTATGATCAGATTATGTGGTTCGACCTATACTCAATTTTTCCTCCGGCTTGTGTACTACCCATTTGGCAATACTAGCAAAATTTTGAACGGGTCAGGTGGTGGCGTGAGGGCATAATTATTGATCCGATTCTTTCTTTGGGCCATAAAATATTGTGTGGCAGTCTCCATGACCAAATTTATGATCCGATTAAGTGTTTCGACCTATCCTCAGTTTTTCCTCCGGCTCGTGTACTACCTCCTTTGGCAATACTTGCAATGTTTCGAACGGGCCACAGGGTGGCGTGAGGGCATAATTATTGATCCGATTCTTTATTAGGGCCATAAAATGTTGTATGGCGGTCTCCATGACCAAATTTATGATCCGATTTAGTGGTTCGACCCATACTCTGTTATTCTTCCGGCTCGTGTACTACTCCTTTGGCAATGCGGGAAAAATTTCGAACGGGCCACGAGGTTGCGTGAGGGCATACTTATCGATCCGATTTTTTCTTAGAGCCATAAAATATTGAATGGTCCACGGGGTGGCGTGAGGGCATAATTATTGATCCGATTCTTTCTTAGGGTCATAAAATATTGTATGGTTGTCTTCTAGACCGAATTTATGATCCGATTTAGTGGTTCGACCCATACTCAGTTTTTCCTCCGGCTCGTGTACTACCCCCATTGGCAATACTGGAATAATTTCGAACGGGCCACGGGGTGGCGTGATGGCATAATTATTGATCCTATTCTTTCTTAGGGTCATAAAATATTGTATTGCAGTCTCCATGACCGAATTTATGATCCGATTATGTGGTTCGACCCATACACAGATTTTTCTCCGGCTCGTGTACTACCCCCTTTGGCAATAATGGCAGAATTTTGAACTGGCCACGGGGTGGCGTGAGGGCATAATTATTGATCCGATTCTTTTTTAAGGTCATAAAATATTATATTGTATTCTCCTAGATCGAATTTATGATCCGATTAATTGGTTCAACCCATACTCAGTTTTTCCTCCGGCTCGTGTACTACCCCCTGTGGCAATACTGGCAAAATTTCGAACGGGCCAGGTGGTGGCGTGAGGGCATAATTATTGATCCGATTCTTTCTTAAGGCCATAAAATATTGTATTGTAGTCTCCTGGACCGAATTTATGATCCGATTCAGTGGTTCGACCCATACTCAGTTTTTCCTCCGGCTCGTGTACTATCCCTTTTGGCAATACTGGAAAAATTTCGAATGGGCCACGGGGTGGCGTGAGGGCATAATTATCGATCCGATTCTTTATTAGGGCTATAAAATATTGTATGGCAGTCTCTGAGACTGAATTTATGATATGATTTAATGGTCGACCCATACTCAGTTTTTCCTATGGCTTATTTACTACCCCCTTTGTCAATGCTGGAAAAATTTTGAACGGGTCACGGGGTGGCGTGAGGGCATAATTATCGATCTGATTCTTTCTTAGGGCCATAAAATATTTTATGGCATTCTCAATGACCGTATTTATGATTCGATTCAGTGGTTCGACCCATACTCTGTTTTTCTTTCGGCTCATGTACTACTCCATTGGTAAGGCGGGCAAAATTTCGAACTGGCCACGGGGTTGCGTGAGGGCGTACTTATCGATCCGATTTTTTCTTAGGGCCATAAAATATTGTTTGGCAGTCTCCATGACCGAATTTATGATCCGATTCAGTGGTTCGACCCCTACTCTGTTTTTCTTCCTGCCGTGTACTCCTCCATTGGTAATGCGGGCAACATTTCGAACGGGCCACGGGGCTGCGTGAGGGCATACTTATCGATCCGATTTTTTCTTAGGGGCATAAAATATTGTTTGGCAGTCTCCATGATCGAATTTATGATCCAATTTAGTGGTTCGACCCATAAACAGTTTTTCCTCCTCCTCGTGTACTACCCCCTTTGGCAATATAGACAAAATTTTGAACTGGCCACAGGGTGGCGTGACTGCATAATTATTTATCCGATTCTTTTTTAAGGCCATAAAATATTGTATGGCAGTCTCCATAACCGAATTTATGATCCGATTCAATGGTTCGACCCATACTCAGTTTTTCCTTCGGCTCGTGTACTACCCCCTTTGGCAATACGGGCAAAATTTCGAACGGGTCACGGGGTGGTGTGAGGGCATAATTATCGATCCGATTCTTTCTTAAGGCCAAAAAATATTATATGGAAGTCTCTATGACCGAATTTATGATCCGATTATGTGGTTCGACCTATACTCAATTTTTCCTCCGGCTCGTGTACCACTTTGGCAAAACTAGCAAAATTTTTAACGGGCCAGATGGTGGCGTGAGGGCATAATTATTAATCCGATTCTTTCTTAGGGCCATAAAATATTGTATGGCAGCCTCCATGACAAAATTTATGATTCGATAAAGTGGTTCGACCCATCCTCAGTTTTTCCTCCGGCTTGTCTACTACCCCTTTGGAAATACAGGCAAAAATTCGAACGGGCCACGGGGTGGCGTTGGGGCATAATTATTGATCCGATTCTTTATTAGGTCCATAAAATGTTGTATGGCAGTCTCCATGATCGAATTTATGATCCGATTCAGTGGTTCGACCCTGTTTTTCTTCTGGCACGTGTACTACCCCTTTGGCAATGCGGCAAAAATTTCGCACGGGCCACGGGGTGGCGTGATGGCATAATTATTGAACCGATACTTTCTTAGGGTCATAAATATTGTATTGAAGTCTCCATGACCGAATTTATGACCCGATTATGTGGTTAGACCCATACTCAGATTTTTTTCCGGCTCGTGTACTACCCCCTTTGGCAATACAGGCAAAATTTCGAACGGGCCAGGTGGTGGCGTGAGGGCATAACTATTGATCAATGGCAAAATTTCGAACTGGCCCCGGGGTGGCGTGAGGGCATAATTTCTGATCCGATTCTTTCTTAAGGTCATAAAATATTATACTGTAGTCTCCTGGACCGAATTTATGATCCGATTAAATGGTTCGACCCATACTCAGTTTTTCCTCCGGCTCGTGTACTACCCACTTTGGCAATACTGGCAAAATTTCGAACTGGCCAGGTGGTGGCGTGAGGGCATAATTATTGATCCGATTATTACTTAGGGTCATATAATATTATATGGCAGTCTCCATGAACGAATTTATGATCCGATTCAGTGGTTCGACCCATCCTCAGTTTTTCCTCCGGCTCGTGTACTAACTCTTTTGGCAAAACTGGCAAAATTTTGAATGGGCCAGGTGGTGGCGTGAGGGCATAATTATTGATCCGATTCTTTCTTAGGGTCATAAAATATTGTATGACAGTCTTCATGACCGAATTTATTATACGATTCAGTGGTTCGGCCCATCCTCAGTTTTTCCTTTGGCTCTTGTACTACCCCTTTTGGCAATACTGGCAAAATTTCGAACGGGCCACGGGGTGGCGTAAGGGCATAATTTTTGATCCGATTCTTTATTAGGGCCATAAAATGTTGTATGGCAGTCTCCATCATCGAATTTATGATCCGATTCAGTGGTTCGACCCAAACTCTCTTTTTCTTCCTACTCGTGTACTAGCTCCATTGGCAATGCGGTTAAAATTTCGAACGGGCCACGGGGTGGCGTGATGGCATAATTATTGATCCTATTCTTTCTTAGGGTCATAATATATTGTATTGCAGTCTCCATGACCGAATTTATGATCCGATTATGTGGTTCGACCCATACTCAGATTTTTCTCCGGCTCGTGTACTACCCCCTTTGGCAATAATGGCAGAATTTTGAACTGGCCACGGGGTGGCGTGAGGGCATAATTACTGATCTGATTCTTTCTTAAGGTCATAAAATATTATATTGTAGTCTCCTAGACCGAATTTATGATCCGATTAAATGTTTCAACCCTTACTCAGTTTTTCCTCCGGCTCGTGTACCACCCCTTTGGCAATACTGGCAAAATTTCGAACGGGCCAGGTGGTGGCGTGAGGCCATAATTATTGATCCGATTATTTCTTAAGGTCATAAAATATTGTATTGTTGTCTCCGGGACCGAATTTATGATCCGATTCAGTGGTTCGACCCATACTCAACTTTTACTCCGGCTCGTGTACTATCCCTTTTGGCAATACTGGAAAAATTTCGAACTGGCCACGGGGTGGCATGAGGGCATAATTATCGATCCGATTCCTTATTAGGGCTATAAAATATTGTATGGCAGTCTCTGGGACTGAATTTATGATCTGATTAAAAGTTTCGACCCATACTCAGTTTTTCCTCTGGCTTATGTACTACCCCCTATGTCAATGCTGGAAAAATTTTGAACGGGTCACGGGGTGGCGTGAGGGCATAATTAACGATCTGATTCTTTCTTAGGGCCATAAAATATTTTATGGCAGTCTCCATGGCCGTATTTATGATCCGATTCTGTGGTTCGACCCATACTCAGTTTTTCTTCTGGCTCGTGTACTACTCCATTGGTAATGCGGGCAAAATTTCGAACTGGCCACGGGGTTGCGTGAGGGCATACTTATCGATCCGATTTTTGCTTAGGGCCATAAAATATTGTTTGGCAGTCTCCATGACCGAATTTATGATCCGATTAAGTGGGTCGACCCATACTCTGTTTTTCTTCCGGCTGGTGTACTACTCCATTGGGAAAGCGGGCAATTTTCGAACGGGCCACGGGGTTGCGTGAGGGCATACTTATCGATCCGATTTTTTCTTAGGGCCATAAAATATTGTTTGGCAGTCTCCATGATCGAATTAATGATCCGATTTAGTGGTTCGACCCATACTCAGTTTTTCCTCCTCCTCGTGTATTACCCCTTTTGGCAATACAGACAAAATTTTGAACGGGCAACAGGGTGGCGTGACTGCATAATTATTGATACGATTCTTTCTTACGGCTATAAAATATTGTATGGCAGTCTCCATTACCGAATTAATGATCCGATTCAATGGTTGGACCCATACTCAGTTTTTCCTCCGGCTCGTGTACTACCCCCTTTGGCAATACGTGCAAAATTTCGAACGGGTCACGGGTGGTGTGAGGGCATAATTATCGATCCGATTCTTTCTTAGGGCCAAAAAATATTATATGTCAGTCTCCATGACTGAATTTATGATCTGATTATGTGGTTCGACCCATACTCAATTTTTCCTCCGGCTCGTGTACTACCCATTTGGCAATACTAGCAAAATTTTGAACGGGCCAGGTGGTGGCGTGAGGGCATAATTATTGATCCGATTCTTTCTTTGGGCCATAAAATATTGTGTGGCAGTCTCCATGACCAAATTTATGATCCGATTAAGTGTTTCGACCTATCCTCAGTTTTTCCTCCGGCTCGTGTACTACCTCCTTTGGCAATACTGGCAATGTTTCGAACGGGCCACGGGGTGGCGTGAGGGCATAATTATTGATCCGATTCTTTATTAGGGCCATAAAATGTTGTATGGCGGTCTCCATGACCAAATTTATGATCCGATTTAGTGGTTCGACCCATACTCTGTTATTCTTCCGGCTCGTGTACTACTCCTTTGGCAATGCGGGAAAAATTTCGAACGGGCCACGAGGTTGCGTGAGGGCATACTTATCGATCCGATTTTTTCTTAGAGCCATAAAATATTGTTTGGCAGTCTCCATGACCGAATTTATGATCCGATTTAGTGGTTCGACTCATACTCAGTTTTTCCTCCTACTCGTGTACTACCCCCTTTAGCAATACAGGCAAAATTTTGAACGGGTCACAGGGTGGCATGACTGCATAATTATTGATCCGATTCTTTCTTAAGGCCATAAAATATTGTATGGCAGTCTCCATAACCGAATTTATGATCCGATTCAATGGTTCGACCCATACTCTATTTTTCTTCCGGCTCGTGTACTACTCCTTTGGCAATGCGGGAAAAATTTCGAACGGTCGGACCAATCTTTTACACCGATGTATCTTACTCTCTCGACCTGGTCATCATAAGAAATGCAATGCAAAATCTTTCCGAAGTGTTATAAAGAGGGAAGGCGCGCTACAACTAACATAACAGCCTCTTCCTTGCCCCTCCTAAGAATCCAAGGGTGACCTTTGGATGTCGTCGTTACACTTTGGTTACGAAGGTTATCGGGGTCTAGGTTTATGGATGGATTCAGTAATTGAATGTCCTTTTTTTATAGAGAGAGAATCAGGGGCAATCTATATTGCTTACCACAGCTCTATTCCCGACTTAAGCTGCCTTGTCAAAGGAAAGCAAAGGTTGAGCCAAGCTACTTGTTCACTCTGGGTCCCATCCGTCCTCGAACCGCCAACTCCGTTCACTGCCTTCTCTCCAGAACTCCAGTTTGGCTTGGTTACTGGAACTCAACAGCCTAGCTTCGCTACAGAACTATGATCTACGACCACCCTCTCTCAACCGAAGCCATCGTAACATAACATATGTATCAACGATTCAAAAAAAGGAAGAGCTTTGGGCTAGGGTCTCACTTTCCCTAGTCTCATAATCAAAGACTACTAACCAATCCTAATATGTGAATAGCTTAGGTGCCGTGGACTCTCTTGCTTACCGGAGACTCTCCTTATAAGTCAGCAATGACTCTTAGCCCCCTAACTAAGCCGTAGCGCTGGGCTGCACTCTTTCTTCTATCAACTGAGGAAATGCACCTTTCGTTTGAAATGCCCTTGTACTCCTATCTATATTCAGTCACGAGGTTGCGTGAGGGCATACTTATCGATCCGATTTTTTCTTAGAGCCATAAAATATTGAATGGTCCACGGGGTGGCGTGAGGGCATAATTATTGATCCGATTCTTTCTTAGGGTCATAAAATATTGTATGGTTGTCTTCTAGACCGAATTTATGTTCCTATTTAGTGGTTCGACCCATACTCAGTTTTTCCTCCGGCTCGTGTACTACCCCCATTGGCAATACTGGAATAATTTCGAATGGGCCACGGGGTGGCGTGATGGCATAATTATTGATCCTATTCTTTCTTAGGGTCATAAAATATTGTATTGCAGTCTCCATGACCGAATTTATGATCCGATTATGTGGTTCGACCCATACTCAGATTTTTCTCCGGCTCGTGTACTACCCCCTTTGGCAATAATGGCAGAATTTTGAACTGGCCATGGGGTGGCGTGAGGGCATAATTATTGATCCGATTCTTTTTTAAGGTCATAAAATATTATATTGTATTCTCCTAGATCGAATTTATGATCCGATTAATTGGTTCAACCCATACTCAGTTTTTCCTCCGGCTCGTGTACTACCCCCTGTGGCAATACTGGCAAAATTTCGAACGGGCCAGGTGGTGGCGTGAGGGCATAATTATTGATCCGATTATTTCTTAAGGCCATAAAATATTGTATTGTAGTCTCCTGGACCGAATTTATGATCCGATTCAGTGGTTCGACCCATACTCAGTTTTTTCCTCCGGCTCGTGTACTATCCCTTTTGGCAATACTGGAAAAATTTCGAATGGGCCACGGGGTGGCGTGAGGGCATAATTATCGATCCGATTCTTTATTAGGGCTATAAAATATTGTATGGCAGTCTCTGAGACTGAATTTATGATATGATTTAATGGTTCGACCCATACTCAGTTTTTCCTATGGCTTATTTACTACCCCCTTTGTCAATGCTGGAAAAATTTTGAACGGGTCACGGGGTGGCGTGAGGGCATAATTATCGATCTGATTCTTTCTTAGGGCCATAAAATATTTTATGGCATTCTCAATGACCGTATTTATGATTCGATTCAGTGGTTCGACCCATACTCTGTTTTTCTTCCGGCTCATGTACTACTCTATTGGTAAGGCGGGCAAAATTTCGAACTGGCCACGGGGTTGCGTGAGGGCGTACTTATCGATCCGATTTTTTCTTAGGGCCATAAAATATTGTTTGGCAGTCTCCATGACCGAATTTATGATCCGATTCAGTGGTTCGACCCCTACTCTGTTTTTCTTCCTGCCGTGTACTTTTCCATTGGTAATGCGGGCAACATTTCGAACGGGCCACGGGGCTGCGTGAGGGCATACTTATCGATCAGATTTTTTCTTAGGGGCATAAAATATTGTTTGGCAGTCTCCATGATCGAATTTATGATCCAATTTAGTGGTTCGACCCATAAACAGTTTTTCCTCCTCCTCGTGTACTACCCCCTTTGGCAATATAGACAAAATTTTGAACTGGCCACAGGGTGGCGTGACTGCATAATTATTTATCCGATTCTTTTTTAAGGCCATAAAATATTGTATGGCAGTCTCCATAACCGAATTTATGATCCGATTCAATGGTTCGACCCATACTCAGTTTTTCCTTCGGCTCGTGTACTACCCCCCCTTTGGCAATACGGGCAAAATTTCGAACGGGTCACGGGGTGGTGTGAGGGCATAATTATCGATCCGATTCTTTCTTAGGGCCAAAAAATATTATATGGAAGTCTCTATGACCGAATTTATGATCCAATTATGTGGTTCGACCTATACTCAATTTTTCCTCCGGCTCGTGTACCACTTTGGCAAAACTAGCAAAATTTTGAACGGGCCAGATGGTGGCGTGAGGGCATAATTATTAATCCGATTCTTTCTTAGGGCCATAAAATATTGTATGGCAGCCTCCATGACAAAATTTATGATTCGATAAAGTGGTTCGACCCATCCTCAGTTTTTCCTCCGGCTTGTCTACTACCCCTTTGGAAATACAGGCAAAAATTCGAACGGGCCACGGGGTGGCGTTGGGGCATAATTATTGATCCGATTCTTTATTAGGTCCATAAAATGTTGTATGGCAGTCTCCATGATTGAATTTATGATCCGATTCAGTGGTTCGACCCTGTTTTTCTTCTGGCTCGTGTACTACCCCTTTGGCAATGCGGGAAAAATTTCGCACGGGCCACGGGGTGGCGTGATGGCATAATTATTGAACCGATACTTTCTTAGGGTCATAAATATTGTATTGCAGTCTCCATGACCGAATTTATGATCCGATTATGTGGTTAGACCCATACTCAGATTTTTTTCCGGCTCGTGTACTACCCCCTTTGGCAATACTGGCAAAATTTCGAACGGGCCAGGTGGTGGCGTGAGGGCATAACTATTGATCAATGGCAAAATTTCGAACTGGCCCCGGGGTGGCGTGAGGGCATAATTTCTGATCCGATTCTTTCTTAAGGTCATAAAATATTATACTGTAGTCTCCTGGACCGAATTTATGATCCGATTAAATGGTTCGACCCATACTCAGTTTTTCCTCCGGCAATAGTACTACCCACTTTGGCAATACTGGCAAAATTTCGAACTGGCCAAGTGGTGGCGTGAGGGCATAATTATTGATCCGATTATTACTTAGGGTCATAAAATATTATATGGCAGTCTCCATGAACGAATTTATGATCCGATTCAGTGGTTCGACCCATCCTCAGTTTTTCCTCCGGCTCGTGTACTAACTCTTTTGGCAAAACTGGCAAAATTTTGAATGGGCCAGGTGGTGGCGTGAGGGCATAATTATTGATCCGATTCTTTCTTAGGGTCATAAAATATTGTATGACAGTCTTCATGACCGAATTTATTATACGATTCAGTGGTTCGGCCCATCCTCAGTTTTTCCTTTGGCTCTTGTACTACCCCTTTTGGCAATACTGGCAAAATTTCGAACGGGCCACGGGGTGGCGTAAGGGCATAATTTTTGATCCGATTCTTTATTAGGGCCATAAAATGTTGTATGGCAGTCTCCATGATCGAATTTATGATCCGATTCAGTGGTTCGACCCAAACTCTCTTTTTCTTCCTACTCGTGTACTAGCTCCATTGGCAATGCGGTTAAAATTTCGAACGGGCCACGGGGTGGCGTGATGGCATAATTATTGATCCTATTCTTTCTTAGGGTCATAAAATATTGTATTGCAGTCTCCATGACCGAATTTATGATCCGATTATGTGGTTCGACCCATACTCAGATTTTTCTCCGGCTCGTGTACTACCCCCTTTGGCAATAATGGCAGAATTTTGAACTGGCCACGGGGTGGCGTGAGGGCATAATTACTGATCTGATTCTTTCTTAAGGTCATAAAATATTATATTGTAGTCTCCTAGACCGAATTTATGATCCGATTAAATGTTTCAACCCATACTCAGTTTTTCCTCCGGCTCGTGTACTACCCCTTTGGCAATACTGGCAAAATTTCGAACGGGCCAGGTGGTGGCGTGAGGCCATAGTTAATGATCCGATTATTTCTTAAGGTCATAAAATATTGTATTGTTGTCTCCGGGACCGAATTTATGATCCGATTCAGTGGTTCGACCCATACTCAACTTTTACTCCGGCTCGTGTACTATCCCTTTTGGCAATACTGGAAAAATTTCGAACTGGCCACGGGGTGGCATGAGGGCATAATTATCGATCCGATTCCTTATTAGGGCTATAAAATATTGTATGGCAGTCTCTGGGACTGAATTTATGATCTGATTAAAAGTTTCGACCCATACTCAGTTTTTCCTCTGGCTTATGTACTACCCCCTTTGTCAATGCTGGAAAAATTTTGAACGGGTCACGGGGTGGCGTGAGGGCATAATTAACGATCTGATTCTTTCTTAGGGCCATAAAATATTTTATGGCAGTCTCCATGGCCGTATTTATGATCCGATTCTGTGGTTCGACCCATACTCAGTTTTTCTTCTGGCTCGTGTACTACTCCATTGGTAATGCGGGCAAAATTTCGAACTGGCCACGGGGTTGCGTGAGGGCATACTTATCGATCCGATTTTTGCTTAGGGCCATAAAATATTGTTTGGCAGTCTCCATGACCGAATTTATGATCCGATTAAGTGGGTCGACCCATACTCTGTTTTTCTTCCGGCTGGTGTACTACTCCATTGGGAAAGCGGGCAATTTTCGAACGGGCCACGGGGTTGCGTGAGGGCATACTTATCGATCCGATTTTTTCTTAGGGCCATAAAATATTGTTTGGCAGTCTCCATGATCGAATTAATGATTCGATTTAGTGGTTCGACCCATACTCAGTTTTTCCTCCTCCTCGTGTACTACCCCTTTTGGCAATACAGACAAAATTTTGAACGGGCAACAGGGTGGCGTGACTGCATAATTATTGATACGATTCTTTCTTATGGCCATAAAATATTGTATGGCAGTCTCCATTACCGAATTAATGATCCGATTCAATGGTTCGACCCATCCTCAATTTTTCCTCCGGCTCGTGTACTACCCCCATTGGCAATACTGGAATAATTTCGAACGGGCCACGGGGTGGCGTGATGGCATAATTATTGATCCTATTCTTTCTTAGGGTCATAAAATATTGTATTGCAGTCTCCATGACCGAATTTATGATCCGATTATGTGGTTCGACCCATACTCAGATTTTTCTCCGGCTCGTGTACTACCCCCTTTGGCAATAATGGCAGAATTTTGAACTGGCCACGGGGTGGCGTGAGGGCATAATTATTGATCCGATTCTTTTTTAAGGTCATAAAATATTATATTGTATTCTCCTAGATCGAATTTATGATCCGATTAATTGGTTCAACCCATACTCAGTTTTTCCTCCGGCTCGTGTACTACCCCCTTTGGCAATACGTGCAAAATTTCGAACGGGTCACGGGTGGTGTGAGGGCATAATTATCGATCCGATTCTTTCTTAGGGCCAAAAAATATTATATGTCAGTCTCCATGACTGAATTTATGATCTGATTATGTGGTTCGACCCATACTCAATTTTTCCTCCGGCTCGTGTACTACCCATTTGGCAATACTAGCAAAATTTTGAACGGGCCAGGTGGTGGCGTGAGGGCATAATTATTGATCCGATTCTTTCTTTGGGCCATAAAATATTGTGTGGCAGTCTCCATGACCAAATTTATGATCCGATTAAGTGTTTCGACCTATCCTCAGTTTTTCCTCCGGCTCGTGTACTACCTCCTTTGGCAATACTGGAAATGTTTCGAACGGGCCACGGGGTGGCGTGAGGGCATAATTATTGATCCGATTCTTTATTAGGGCCATAAAATGTTGTATGGCGGTCTCCATGACCAAATTTATGATCCGATTTAGTGGTTCGACCCATACTCTGTTATTCTTCCGGCTCGTGTACTACTCCTTTGGCAATGCGGGAAAAATTTCGAACGGGCCACGAGGTTGCGTGAGGGCATACTTATCGATCCGATTTTTTCTTAGAGCCATAAAATATTGTTTGGCAGTCTCCATGACCGAATTTATGATCCGATTTAGTGGTTCGACTCATACTCAGTTTTTCCTCCTACTCGTGTACTACCCCCTTTAGCAATACAGGCAAAATTTTGAACGGGTCACAGGGTGGCATGACTGCATAATTATTGATCCGATTCTTACTTAAGGCCATAAAATATTGTATGGCAGTCTCCATAACCGAATTTATGATCCGATTCAATGGTTCGACCCATACTCTATTTTTCTTCCGGCTCGTGTACTACTCCTTTGGCAATGCGGGAAAAATTTCGAACGGTCGGACCAATCTTTTACACTGATGTATCTTACTCTCTCGACCTGGTCATCATAAGAAATGCAATGCAAAATCTTTCCGAAGTGTTATAAAGAGGGAAGGCGCGCTACAACTAACATAACAGCCTCTTCCTTGCCCCCCCTAAGAATCCAAGGGTGACCTTTGGATGTTGTCGTTACACTTTGGTTACGAAGGTTATCGGGATCTAGGTTTATGGATGGATTCAGTAATTGAATGTCCTTTTTTTATAGAGAGAGAATCAGGGGCAATCTATATTGCTTACCACAGCTCTATTCCCGACTTAAGCTGCCTTGTCAAAGGAAAGCAAAGGTTGAGCCAAGCTACTTGTTCACTCTGGGTCCCATCCGTCCTCGAACCGCCAACTCCGTTCACTGCCTTCTCTCCAGAACTCCAGTTTGGCTTGGTTACTGGAACTCAACAGCCTAGCTTCGCTACAGAACTATGATCTACGACCACCCTCTCTCAACCGAAGCCATCGTAACATAACATATGTATCAACGATTCAAAAAAAGGAAGAGCTTAGGGCTAGGGTCTCACTTTCCCTAGTCTCATAATCAAATACTACTAACCAATCCTAATATGTGAATAGCTTAGGTGCCGTGGACTCTCTTGCTTACCGGAGACTCTCCTTATAAGTCAGCAATGACTCTTAGCCCCCTAACTAAGCCGTAGCGCTGGGCTGCACTCTTTCTTCTATCAACTGAGGAAATGCACCTTTCGTTTGAAATGCCCTTGTACTCCTATCTTTATTCAGTCACGAGGTTGCGTGAGGGCATACTTATCGATCCGATTTTTTCTAAGGGCCAAAAAATATTGTATGGCAGTCTCCATTACCGAATTTGTGATCCAATTATGTGGTTCGACCCATACTCAATTTTTCCTCCGACTCGTGTACTACCCCCTTCGGCAATACTGTCAAAATTTCGAACGGGCCAGGTGGTGGCGTGAGGGCGTAATTATCGATCCGATTCTTCCACTTTCGCAATACTGGCAAAATTTCGAACTAGCCATAGGGTGGCGTGAGGGCATAATTACTGATCCGATTCTTTCTTATGGTCATAAAATATTGTATTGTAGTCTCCTGGACCGAATTTATGATCCGATTAAGTGGTTCGACCCATACTCAGTTTTTCCTCTGGCTCGTGTACTACCCCCTTTGGCAATACTGGAAAAATTTCGAACGGGCCAGATGGTGGCGTGAGGGTATAATTATTGATCCGATTCTTTCTTAGGGCCATAAAATATTGTATGGCAGTCTCCATGACCGAATTTATGATCCGATTCAGTGGTTCGACCCATCCTCAGTTTTTCCTCCGGCTCATGAACTACCTCTAAGGAAATACTGGCCAAATTTTGAACTGCCCCCGGGGTGGCGTGAGGGCATAATTATCGATCCGATTCTTTCTTAGGGCCATAAAATATTATATGGCAGTCTCCAGGACTGAATTTATGATCTAATTTAGTGGTTTGACCCATACTCAGTTTTTCCTCCGGCTTGTGCACTACCCCATTTGGCAATACTGGCAACGTTTCGCACGGCCACGGGGTGGCGTGAGGGCATAATTATTGATCCGATTCTTTTTTAAGGCCAAAAAATGTTGTATGGCAATCTCCATGACCGAATTTATGATCCGATTCAGTGGTTCGACCCATACTCAGTTTTTCTTCAGGCTCGTGTACTACCCCCTTTGGTAATGTGGGCAAAATTTCGAACAAGCCACAAGGTGGCGTGAGGGAATAATTATTGATCCGATTATTTTGTAGGGTCATAAAATAGTGTATTGCAGTTTCCATGACCGAATTTATAATCCGATTCAGTGGTTCGACCCATATTTAGTTTTTTCTCCGGTTCGTGTACCTTTGGCAAAACTGGCAAAATTTCGAACGGGCCACGGGGTGGCGTGAGGGCATAATTATCGATCCGATTCATTTTTAGGGCCATTAAATATTGTATGGCAGTCTCTAGGACTAAATTTATGATATGATTCAGTGGTTCGACCCATACGCAGTTTTCCTCCGGCTCGTGTACTACCCCTTTGGCAATACTGGCAATGTTTCGAACGGGCCACGGGGTGGCGTGAGGCATAATTATTGATCTGATTCTTTATTAGAGCCATAAAATGTTGTATGGAAGTCTCCATGACCGAATTTATGATCCGATTCAGTGGTTCGACCCATACTCTGTTTTTCTTCCGGCTCATGTACTACTCCTTTGGCAATGCGGGCAAAATTTCGAAAGGGCCACGAGGTTGCGTGAGGGCATACTTATCGATCCGATTTTTTCTTAGGGTCATAAAATATTGTATGGCAGTCTCCATGACCGAATTTATGATCCGATTTAGTGGTTCGACCCATACTCAGTGTTTCCTCCTACTCGTGTACTACCCCCTTTGGCAATATAGGCAAAATTTTGAACGGGTTACAGGGTGGCGTGACTGCATAATTATTGAGCAGATTCTTTCTTAAGGCCATAAAATATTGTATGGCAGTCTCCATAACCGAATTTATGATCCGATTCAATGCTTCGACCCATACTTAGTTTTTCCTCCGGCTCGTGTACTACCCCCTTTGGCAATACGGACAAAATTTCGAACGGGTCACGGGGTGGTGTGAGGGCATAATTATCAATCCGATTCTTTCTTAGGGTCAAAAAATATTGTAGAGCAGTCTCTATTACCGAATTTATGATCCGATTATGTGGTTCGACCCATACTCAATTTTCCTCCGACTCGTGTACTACCCCCTTTGGCAATACTGTCAAAATTTCGAACGGGCCAGGTGGTGGCGTGAGGGCATAATTATCGATCTGATTCTTCCACTTTAGCAATACTGGCAAAATTTCAAACTGGCCACGGGGTGGCGTGAGGGCATAATTACTGATCCGATTCTTTCTTAAGGTCATAAAATATTGAATTGTAGTCTCCTGGAGTGAATTTATGATTCGATTAAGTGGTTCGACCCATACTCAGTTTTTCCTCTGGCTCGTGTACTACCCCCTTTGGCAATACTGGCAAAATTTCGAACGGGCCAGATGGTGGCGTGAGGGTATAATTATTGATCCGATTCTTTCTTAGGGCCATAAAATATTGTATGGCAGTCTCCATGACCGAATTTATGATCCGATTCAGTGGTTCGACCCATCCTCAGTTTTTCCTCCGGCTCATGAACTACCTCTTTGGCAATACTGGCCAAATTTTGAACGGCCCACGGGGTGGCGTGAGGGCATAATTATCGATCCAATTATTTCTTAGGGCCATAAAATATTATATGGTAGTCTCCAGGTCTGAATTTATGATCTAATTCAGTGTTTCGACCCATACTCAGTTTTTCCTCCGGCTCGTGTACTACCCCCTTTGGCAATACTGGCAACGTTTCGAACGGGCCACGGGGTGGCATGAGGGCATAATTATTGATCCAATTCGTTTATAAGGCCACAAAATGTTGTATGGCAATATCCATGACCGAATTTATGATCCGATTCAGTGGTTCGACCCATACTCAGTTTTTCTTCAGGCTCGTGTACTACCCCCTTTGGTAATGCGGGCAAAATTTCGAACGAGCCACAAGGTGGCGTGAGGGAATAATTATTGATCCGATTATTTTTTAGGGACATAAAATAGTGTATTGCAGTCTCCATGACCGAATTTACGATCTAATTCAGTGGTTCGACCCATACTCAGTTTTTCTTCAGGCTCGTGTGCTACCCCCTTTGGTAATGCGGACAAAATTTCGAACGAGCCACAAGGTGGCGTGAGGGCATAATTATTGATCCGATTATTTTTTAGGGTCATAAAATAGTGTATTGCAGTCTCCATGACCGAATTTATGATCCGATTCAGTGGTTCGACCCATATTTAGTTTTTTCTCCGGCTCGTGTACCTTTGGCAATACTGGCAAAATTTCGAACGGGCCACGGGGTGGTGTGAGGGCATAATTATTTATCCAATTCTTTCTTAGGGTCACAAAATATTGTATGGCAGTCTCCTAGACCGAATTTATGATCCAATTCAGTGGTTCGACCCATACTTAGTTTTTCCTCCAGCTCGTGTACTACCCCTTTGGCTATATTGCCAAAATTTCGAACGGGCCACAGGGTGGCGTGATGGCATAATTATTCATCCGATTCTTTATTAGGGCCATAAAATGTTGTATGGCAGTCTTCATGACCGAATTTATAATCCGATTCAGTGGTTCGACCCATACTCAGTTTTTCTTCAGGCTCGTGTACTACCCCCTTTAGTAATGCGGGCAAAATTTCGAACGAGCCACATGGTGGCGTGAGGGCATAATTATTGATCTGATTATTTTTTAGGGTCATAAAATAGTGTATTGCAGTTTCCATGACCGAATTTATGATCCGATTCAGTGGTTCGACCCATATTTAGTGTTTTCTCCGGCTCATGTACCTTTGGCAATACTGGCAAAATTTCGAACAGGCCACGGGGTGGCGTGGGGGCATAATTATCGATCCGAGTCATTTTAAGGGCCATTAAATATTGTATGGCAGTCTCCAGGACTAAATTTATGATCTGAGTCAGTGGTTCGACCCATACGCAGTTATCCTCCGGCTCATGTACTACCCCCTTTGGCAATACTGGCAATGTTTCGAATGGGCCACGGGGTGGCGTGAGGGCATAATTATTGATCTGATTCTTTATTAGGGCCATAAAATGTTGTATATAAGTCTCCAAGACTGAATTTATGATTCGATTCAGTGGTTTGACCCATACTCTGTTTTTCTTCCGGCTCGTGTACTACTCCATTGGTAATGCGGACAAAATTTCGAACGGTCCACGGGGTTGCGTGAGGGCATACTTATCGATCCGATTGTTTCTTAGGGCCACAAAATATTGTTTGACAGTCTCCATGACCGAATTTATGATCCGATTTAGTGGTTCGACCAATACTCAATTTTTCCTCCTACTCGTGTATAACCCCGTCTGGCAATACTAGCAAAATTTCGAACGAGCCACGGGGTGGAGTGAGGGCAATTTTATTGATCCGATTCTTTATTAGGGTCACAAAATATTGTATGGCAGTCTCCTAGAACGAATTTATGATTCGATTAAGTGGTTCGATCCATCCTCAGTTTTTCCACCGGTTCGTGTACTACCCCATTTGGCAGTACTGGCTAAATTTCGAACGGGCAACGGGTGGCGTGAGGGCATAATTACTGATCCGATTATTTCTTAAGGTCATAAAATATTGTATTGTAGTCTCCTGGACCGAATTTATGATCCGATTCAGTGCTTCGACCCCTACTCAGTTTTTCCTCCGGCTCGTGTACTATCCCCTTTTGCAATACTTGCAAACTTTTCGAACGGGCCACGGAGTGGCGTGAGGGCATAATTATCGATCCGATTTTTTGTTAGGGCCATAAAATATTGTTTGGCAGTCTCTAGGACTGAATTTATGATCTGATTTAGTGGTTCGAACCATACTCAGTTTTTCCTCTGGCTCATGTACTACCCCCTTTGTCAATGCTTGCAAAAATTCGAACGGGTCAAGGGGTGGCGTGTGGGCATAATTATCGATCCGATTCTTTCTTAGGGCCATAAAATATTGTATGGCAGTCTCCATGACCGTATTTATGATCCGATTCAGTGGTTCGACCCATACTCAGTTTTTTCTCTGCCTCTGTACTAACCTGTTTGGCAATACTAGCTAAATTTCGAACGGGCCAAGAGGTGGTGTGAGGGCATAATTATTGATACGATTCTTTCTTAGGGTCACAAAATATTGTATGGCAGTCTCCTAGACCAAATTTATGATCCGATTCAGTGGTTCGACCTATCCTCAGTTTTTCCTCCAGCTCGTGTACTACCCCTTTGGCAATATTGCCAAAATTTCGAACGGGCCACGGGGTGGCGTGATGGCCTAATTATTCATCTGATTTTTTATTAGGGCCATAAAATGTTGTATGGCAGTCTCCATGACCGAATTTATGATCCGATTCAGTTGTTCGACCCATACTCAGTTTTTCTTCAGGCTCGTGTACCCCCTTTGGTAATGCGGGCAAAATTTCGAACGAGCCACAAGGTGGCGTGAGGGCATAATTATTGATCCGATTATTTTTTAGGGTCATAAAATAATGTATTGCAGTTTCCATGACTGAATTTATGATCCAATTCAGTGGTTCGACCCATATTTAGTTTTTTCTCCGGCTCGTGTACCTTTGGCAATACTGGAAAATTTCGAACGGGCCACGGGGTGGCGTGAGGGCATAATTATCGATCCGATTCATTTTTAGGGCCATTAAATATTGTATGGCAGTCTCCAGGACTAAATTTATGATCTGATTCAATGATTCGACCCATACGCAGTTTTCCTTCGGCTCGTGTACTACCCCCTTTGGCAATGCTGGCAATGTTTCGAACTGACCACGGGGTGGCCTGAGGGCATAATTATTGATCCGATTCTTTATTTGGGCCATAAAATGTTGTATGGAAGTCTCGATGACCGAATTTATGATCCGATTCAGTGGTTCGACCCATACTCTGTTTTTCTTCCGGCAAGTGTACTACTCCTTTGGCAATGCGGGCAAAATTTCGAAAGGGCCACGAGGTTGCATTAGGGCATACTTATCGATCCAATTTTTTCTTAGGGTCATAAAATATTGTATGGCAGTCTCCATGACCGAATTTATGATCTGATTTAGTGGTTCGACCCATACACAGTTTTTCCTCCTACTCGTGTACAACCCTCTTTGGAAACACAGGCAAAATTTTGAGCGGGTCACAGGGTGGCGTGACTGCGTAATTATTGATCCGATTCTTTCTTAAGGCCATAAAATATTGTATGGCAGTCTCCATAACAGAATTTATGATCCGATTTAATGGTTCGACCCATACTCAGTTTTTCCTCCGGCTCGTGTACTACCCCCTTTGGCAATACGGGCGAAATTTCGAAGTGATCACAGGATGCTGTGAGGGCATAATTATCGATCCGATTCTTTCTTAGGGCCCAAAAATATTGTATGGCAGTCTCCATTACCGAATTTATGATCCGATTATGTGGTTCGACCCATACTAAATTTTTCCTCCGGCTCGTGTACTACCCCCTTTTGCAATACTGGCAAAATTTTGAACGGGCCAGGTGGTGGCGTGAGGGCATAATTATCGATCCGATTCTTCCCCTTTGGCAATACTGGCAAAATTTCGAACTGGCCACGGGGTGGCGTGAGGGCATAATTACTGATCCGATTCTTTCTTAAGGTCATAAAATATTGTATTGTAGTCTCCTGGACCCAATTTATGATCCGATTAAGTGGTTCGACCCATACTCAGTTTTTCCTCTGGCTCGTGTACTACCCACTTTGGCAATACTGGAAAAATTTCGAACTGGCCACGGGGTGGCGTGAGGGCATAATTACTTATCTGATTCTTTTTTAAGGTCATAAAATATTGTATTGTAGACTCCTGGACCGAATTTATTCTCTGATTAAGTGGTTCGACCCATACTCAGTTTTTCCTTTGGCTCGTGTACTACCCCCTTTGGCAATACTGGCAAAATTTCGAACGATCCAGGTGGTGGCGTTAGGTCATAATTATTGATCCGATTCTTTCTTAGGGCCATAACATATTGTATGGCAGTCTCCATGACCGAATTTATGATCCGATTCAGTGGTTCGACCCATCCTCAGTTTTTCCTCCGGCTCAGGTACTACCTCTCTGGCAATACTGGCAAAATTTTGAACTGGCCACGGGGTGGCGTGAGGGCATACTTATCGATCCGATTGTTTCTTAGGGCCATAAAATATTATTTGGTAGTCTCCAGGACTGAATTTAAGATCTAAGTCAGTGGTTCGACCCAAACTCAGTTTTTCCTCCGGCTCGTCCCTTTGGCAATACTGGCAATGTTTCGAAGGGCCACGGGGTGGCGTGAGGGCATAATTATTGATCCGATTCTTTTTTAAGCCCATAAAATGTTGTATGGCAGTCTCCATGACTGAATTTATGATCCGATTCAGTGGTTCGACCCATACTCAGTTTTTCCTCTGGCTCGTGTACTACCTCCTTTGGCAATACGGGCAAAATTTCGAACTGTCCACGGGGTGGCGTGAGGGCATAATTACTGATCCGATTCATTCTTAAGGTCATAAAATATTGTATTGTAGTCTCCTGGATTGAATTTATGATCCGATTCAGTGGTTTGACCCATACTCAGTTTTTCCTCCGGCTCGTGTACTACCCTCTTTGGCAATACTGTTAAAATTTCGAAAGGGCCACGGGGGTGACGTGAGGGTATAATTATTGATCCGATTCTGTTTTAGGGTCATAAAATATTGTATGGCAGTCTCCTAGACCGAATTTATGATCCGATTCAGTGGTTCGACCCATCCTCATTTTTTCAAGCGGGTCGTGTACTACCCCCTTTGGCAATACTAGCAAAATTTCAAACGGGCCACGGGGTGGCGTGCGGGCATAATTATTGATCTGATTCTTTCTTAGGGTCATAAAATATAGTATGGCAGACTCCTAGACCAAATTTATGATCTGAATCAGTGTTTTTACCCATACTCAGTTTTTCCTCTGGCTCGTGTACTACCTCCAATGGCAATACTAGCCAAATTTCGAACAGGCCACGGGGTGGCGTGAGGGCATAATTATTGATCCGACTCTTTTTTAGGGTCATAAAATATTGTATGGCAGTCTCAAAGACCAAATTTATGATCCGATTCAGTGATTCGACCCATACTCAGTTTTTCCTCCGGCTCGTGTACTACCCCTTTAGGCAATACTAGCCAAATTTTGAACGGGCCACGGGGTGGCGTGAGGGCATAATTATTGATCCGATTCTTTCATAGGGTCATAAAATATTGTATGGCAGTCTCCTAGACCGAATTGATGATCCGATTCAGTGATTCGACCAATCCTCAGTTTTTCCTCCGGCTCGTGTACTACCCCCATTGGAAATAGTTGCAAAATTCGAAAGGGCAACGGGGGTGGCGTGAGGACATAATTATTGATCCGATTCTTTCTTATGGTCATAAAATATAGAATGGCAGACTCCTAGGCCAAATTTATGATCTGATTCAGTGTTTCTACCCATACTCAGTTTTTCCTCTGGCTCGTGTACTCCCCCCTATGGCAATACAAGCCAAATTTTGAACGGGCCACGGGCTGGCGTGAGGGCATAATTATTGATCCGATTCTTTTTTAGGGTCATAAAATATTGTATGGCAGTCTCCTAGACCGAATTTATGATCCGATTCAGTGGTTCGACTCATCCTCAGGTTTTCCTCCGGGTTGTGTACTACCCCCTTTGGCAATACTGGCAAAATTTAGAACGGGCCATGGGGTGGCGTCAGGGCATAATTATTGATCCGATTCTTTCTTAGGGTCATAAAATATTGTATGGCAGACTCCTAGACCAAATTTATGATCCGATTCAGTGGTTCGACCCATACTCAGTTTTTCCTACGGCTCGTGTACTACCCCCTTTGGCAATACTGGCAAAATTTCGAACGGGCCATTGGGTGGCGTGAGGGCATAATTATTGATCCGATTCTTTCTTAGGGTAATAAATTATTGTATGGCTGTCTCCTAGACCGAATTTATGATCCGATTCAGTGGTTAGACCCATCCTCAGTTTTTCCTCCGGGTCGTGTACTACCCCCTTTGACAATACTGGCAAAATTTTGAACGGCCCACGGGGTGGCGTAAGAGCATAATTATTGATCCGATTCTTTCTTAGGGTCATAAAATATTGTATGGCAGTCTCATAGACCAAATTCAGGATCCGATTCAGTTGTTCGACCCATACTAAGTTTTTCCTCCGGCTCGTGTACTTTGGCAATACTAGCCAAATTTCGAACGGGCCACGGGGTGGCGTGAGGGCGTAATTATTGATCCGATTCTTTCTTAGGGTCATAAAAAATTGTATGGCAGTCTCCTAGACCGAATTGATTATCCGATTCAGTGGTTCGACCCATACTCAGTTTTTCCTCCGGCTAGTGTACTACCTTTGGAAATACTTGCAAAATTCGAACGGGCAACGGGGTGGTGTGAGGGCATAACTATTGATCCGATTCTTTATTAGGGTCATAAAATATTACATGGCAGTCTACTAGACCGAATTGATGATCCGATTCAGTGGTTCGACTCATCCTTAGTTTTTCATTCGGCTCGTGTACTACCTTGATATGGAGCCGGAACTGCTAACTATCGTGAATGCGCTAACTATGAATATGATGCCTGAAGATGAAGACCTACTTTATATCACCCTTAATTTCGAATTAGCAAAACAATGTCTCCTTGCATAATATGGATTCCAAACATTCATGATCTGGATGTGAATAAGTCAATGACTTCTCCCTAGGCCTATTAATGAACCTTCTCTTCAGGGATTATGAAACTAGAAATATTCTTGTTATTGCTTCAACTCATATTCCCCAAAAAGTGGATCCCGCTATAATAGCTTCGAATAAATTAAATACGTGCATTAAGATACGAAGGCCCCTTTAGAAATAATGGCAAAATTTCGAACGGGCAACGGGGTGGCGTGAGGGAATAATTATTGATTCGATTCTTTCTTAGGGTCATAAAATATTGTATGGCAGTGTCCATGACCGAATTTATGATCCGATTCAGTGGTTCGACCCATACTCAGTTTTTCCTTCGGCTCGTGTACTACCCCCTTTGGCAATACAGGCAAAATTTCGAACGGGCCACGGAGTGGCGTGAAGGCATAATTATTGATCCGATTCTTTTAAAGGGTCATAAAATATTGTATGGCAGTCTCCTAGACCGATTTTATGATCCGATTCAGTGGTTCGACCCATCCTCAGTTTTTCCTCCGGGTCGTGTACTACCCCCTTTGGCAATACTGGCAAAATTTCGAACGGGCCACGGGGTGGCCTGAGGGCATAATTATTGATCCGATTCTTTCTTAGGGTCATAAAATATAGTATGGCAGACTCCTAGACCAAATTTATGATCTGATTCATCGTTTCTACCCATACTCAGTTTTTCCTCTAGCTCGTGTACTACCCCCTATGGCAATACTAGCCAAATTTCAAACGGGCCACGGGGTGACGTGAGGGCATAATTATTGTTCCGTCTCTTTCTTAGGGTCATAAAATATTGTATGGCAGTCTCCTAGACCGAATTGATGATCCGATTCAGTGGTTCGACCCATCCTTTGTTTTTCCTCCGGCTCGTGTACTACCCCCTTAGGAAATACTGGCAAAATTTTGAACGGGCGACGGGGTGACGTGAGGGCATAGTTATTGATCTGATTCCTTCTTTGGGTCATAAAATATTGTATGGCAGTCTCCATGACCGAATTTATGATCCGATTCAGTGGTTCGACTCATACTCAGTTTATCCTACGGCTCGTGTACTACCTCCTTTGGCAATACTGGCAAAATTTCGAACGGGCCATTGGGTGGCGCGAGGGCATAATTATTGATCCGATTATTTCTTAGGGTCATAAAATATTGTATGGCAGTCTCCTAGACCGAATTTATGATCCGATTCAGTGGTTAGACCCATCCTCATTTTTTCCTCCGGGATCGTGTACTACCCCTTTGGCAATACTGGCAAAATTTTGAACGGGCCACGGGTTGGCGTGAGGGCATAGTTATTGATCCGATTCTTTATTAGGATCATAAAATATTGTATGGCAGTCTCATAGACCAAATTTATGATCCGATTCAGTGGTTCTACTCATCCTCAGTTTTTCCTCCGGCTCGTGTACTACCTTGATATGGAGCCGGAACTGCTAACTATCATTAATGCGCTAACTATGAATATTATGCCTGAAGATGAAGACCTACTTTATATCACCCTTCATTTCGAATTAGCAAAAGCAATGTCTCCTTGCATAATATGGATTCCAAACATTCATGATCTGGATGTGAATAAGTCAAATGACTTCTTCCTAAGCCTATAAGTGAACCTTCTCTCCAGGGATTATGAAAGTAGAAATATTCTTGTTATTGCTTCGACTCATATTCCCCCAAAAGTGGATCCCGCTCTAATTGCTCCGAATAAATTAAATACGTGCATTAAGATACGAAGGCCCCTTTGGCAATAATGGCAAAATTTCGATAGGGCAACGGGGTGGCGTGAGGGCATAATTATTGATCCGATTCTTTCTTAGGGTCATAAAATATTTTATGGCAGTCTCCATGACCGAATTTATGATCCGATTCTGTAACATCCCGAAATTTCAAAGTGATATTAATTATATTACTTACTAATTGAGGGAAAGTTTACTCGGGTTGTCAGGAAATAAATAATAGAGTAGGAGTTGGTATGAGTCGGGCTAGTGTTGGATTAATGGAGACGGGTTAAATGAGAATGGGCCTTAGGTCCATGGGATTTCAGGGATATAAATATCCCCTAAACCCAAAAATATCTTCATTTCCTTACTTTCTACACACACACTCCAAAGACACACACACCATCTACACCGCCGCCGGGCCGAGGAGAGGAACGGGCAGATCCGAGAGAGAGAGAGAGCGATTAGTGTGTTAACAAGTTAAACGAGATCCAAACAAGCTCAAAAAGGTATGATTCTTGATCTTTGAAGTTTATAGATCCAAGCTTTTTAGTGTATAAGCGACCGAAAATGGTCGGGAAGCGTAGTGGGTGATATTGAACCATAGCAAGGGTGTTAAAATCGCTCAAAATGCTGGACAGAAACCGAACAGCGGCTGATCTGGACAACTTCGCCTGCAACTGGGCAACTTCGCCTTCAAAGCGATTAACTTCGCCTGCAAGCTAAGTTCGCCTGATGAACTTCGCCTGCAAGCTAAGTTCGCCTGATGGCAACTTCGCTGTAAAGTTAAGTTCGCCTAACTGGTAACTTCGCCTGAGGCCAAGTTCGCCTGATGACAACTTCGCCTGAAGCCAAGTTCGCCGGATGGCAACTTCGCTGTAAAGCTAAGTTCGCCTAGCTGGTAACTTCGCCTAAAGCTAAGTTCGCCTAAGGTTAACTTCGCCTAGAGCTAAGTTCGCCCGAGGGTTAACTTTGCCTAAAGCCAAGTTCAAATAGAAAATAAATTAAAAACGATATGTAAAAGTAAGCTAATACTAGGCCACCGGATTAGATCAGGCGAGTATTGATACGTGTAACTTGTACAGTCAGCCGAGCTCAGTTAAAGAAGGGATTTACAGATATCAGAGGAAGAAGCAGAGTCCAGGTGAGTTTCTAGCCCCATTCCTTGTTATGTTTTCGGGGCTGTGTGCATACTTGATGTGTTGTTAATACATTTATCCTAAGTGATAAGTGTATGTCATATGTGATATGTGTGATAGATATGAATGATTGCTTGTCGGTACGCGAACGATCTTCAGATATTGCGCGTACTGTCAGGTTAAAAATAAAGGTACGAATATTATATATCGAAGATGTATGAATATTTCAAATGAATACTTGTCGGGGAGTGAACGATCTTCGGATATTGCACGTGTCGACAAGGGGTATGGTTGTTAAATGAATGAGGTAAAGAATGCCTAGAGTGTTCTTATGTTATAATGTAAGTATGTGAATATAGGTACACGAATGGCATGTGAGTTCTACGTTCGACATAGTAAGTTAGGATGGCAAATCCCTCTAGCTTCTGTCGGACATAGACTCGGCTGGTGATGGCGTAGTTAAGGACTGCGAGCCTTATACGTGAAGTAGATGATATATGTAGACGTAGATAAGGACTGCGAACCTTATACGTAATGTAGATAGGCGTCAGCATAGGAAAGGACTGTGAACCTTATACGTGCTGTATTTGTAGCATAAGGGAGGACTGCGAACCTCGTACGTGCTATGAGTTAGGTTGCAACATAAGGAAGGACTGCGAACCTTGTACGTGTTGTGGATGTATTACAGCATAGGAAAAGACTGTGAACCTTATACGTGCTGTATTTGTAGCATAGGGGAGGACTGCGAACCTCGTACGTGCTATGAATTAGGTTACAGCATAGGAAAGGACTGTGAACCTTATACGTGCTGTATTTGTAGCATAGGGGAGGACTGCGAACCTCGTACGTGCTATGAATTAGGTTGCAACATAGGGAAGGACTGCGAACCTTGTACGTGTTGTGGATGTGCTATGGTATAGGGAAGGACCGCGATCCTTGTACGTACCATAAATGGTGAACATAGGCAAGGACTGCGAACATTGTACGTGTTCACGACCTGGAGTACAGGTATAGACGGTGGACTATGAACGTACTCTCGGTTTACTGAGGTTAGTGATTATAGATATGTATGTATGTATGGTAGCAAGTATGTATGTAGAACAGAAGGGTAACTAGTGAAGTATGGATATGTATCTACGGATATGTATGTATGTGTATGTATTGTATGGTGTTCGATTAACTAGAACTCACTCAGCGTAGCTGACTTTTAGTATGCACGCAGGTGAGCTGATTATAGAGTTAGCAAGAGGATGGCACATGGCATGGATTGAACGGCTGGCATCTGAAGAAGAAGAAAAGATGTTTTAAAAATAAGTTTTGTGTTATGGTATCAAAGAAAAGATTTAATGTTTTGTAACAAATGATTGATGTTTTACTTTCCGCGAAAAGTTTTAATAAACTCTGATTTGAAGAACTGTGTTTATGAGTAAATCTGACGCTAAAGTAAGGTTACCGGGTTCGGGGCCTTACAGATTCAGTGGTTCGACCCATACTCAGTTTTTCCTCCGGCTCGTGTAGTACCCTCTTAGGCAATACTGGCAACATTTCGAACGGGCCACGGGGTGGCGTGAAGGCATAATTATTGATCCGATTATTTTTTAGGGTCATAAAATATTGTATGGCAGTCTCCTAAACCGAATTTATGATCCGATTCAGTGGTTCGACCCATCCTCAGTTTTTCCTCCGGGTCGTGTACTACCCCATTTGGCAATACTGGCAAAATTTCGAACGGGCCACAGGGTGGCGTGAGGGCATAATTATTGATCCGATTCTTTCTTAGGGTCATAAAATATAGAATGGCAGACTCCTAGACCAAATTTATGATCTGATTCAGTGTTTCTACCCATACTCAGTTTTTCCTCTGGCTCGTGTACTACCCCCTATGGTAATACTAGCAAAATTTCGAACGGGCCACGGGGTGGCGTGAGGGCATATTTATTGATCCGATTCTTTTTTAGGGTCATAAAAAATTGTATGGCAGTCTCCTAGACCGAAATTATGATCCGATTCAGTTGTTCGATTCATCCTCAGTTTTTCCTCCGGGTCGTGTACTACCCCCTTTGGCAATACTGGCAAAATTTCGAACGGGCCATGGGGTGGCGTAAGGGCATAATTATTGATCCGATTCATTCTTAGGGTCATAAAATATTGTATGGCAGACTCCTAGATCAAATTTATGATCCGATTCAGTGGTTCGACCCGTACTCAGTTTTTCCTCCGGCTCGTGTACTACCACCTATGGCAAAACTAGCCAAATTTCGAACGGGCCACGGGGTGGCGTGAGGGCATAATTATTGATCCGATTTTTCTTAGGGTCATAAAATTTTGTATGGCAGTCTCCTAGACCGAATTGATGATCCGATTCAGTGGTTCGACCCATCCTCAGTTTTTCCTCCGGCTCGTGTACTACCCCCTTTGGAAATACTGGCAAAATTTTGAACGGGCAACGGGGTGGCGTGAGGGCATAATTATTTATCCGATTCTTTCTTAGGGTCATAAAATATTGTATGGCAGTCTCCATGACCGAATTTATGATCCGATTCAGTGGTTCGACCCATACTCAGTTTTTCCTACGGCTCGTGTACTACCATCTTTGGCAATACTGGCAAAATTTCGAACGGGCCATTGGGTGGCGTGAGGGCATAATTATTGATCCGATTCTTACTTAGCGTCATAAATTATTGTATGGCAGTCTCTAGACCGAATTTATGATCCGTTTCAGTGGTTAGACACATCCTCAGTTTTTCCTCCGGGTCGTGTACTACCCCTGTTGTCAATACTGTCAAAATTTCGAACGGCCCACGGGGTGGCGTGAGGGCATAATTATTGATCCGATTCTTTCTTAGGGTTATAAAATAATGTATGGCAGTCTCATAGACCAAATTTATGATCCGATTCAGTGGTTCGACCCATTCTCAGTTTTTCCTCCGGCTCGTGTACTACCCCCTTTGGTAATACTGCCAAAATTTCGAACGGGCCACGGGGTGGCGTGAGGGCATAATTATTGATCCGATTGTTTGTTAGGGTCATAAAATATTGTATGGCAGTCTTATAGACCAAATTTATGATCTGATTCAGTGGTTCGACTCATCCTCAGTTTTTCCTCCGGCTCGTGTACTACCTTCATATGGAGCCGGAACTGCTAACTATCATGAATGCGCTAACTATGAATATTATGCCTGAAGATGAAGACCTACTTTATATCACCCTTCATTTCGAATTAGCAAAAGCAATGTGTCCTTGCATAATATGGATTCCAAACATTCATGATCTGGATGTGAATAAGTCAAATGACTTCTCCCTAGGCCAATTAGTGAACCTTCTCTCCAGGAATTATGAAACTAGAAATATTCTTGTTATTGCTTCGACTCATATTCCCCAAAAAGTGGATCCCGCTCAAATAGCTCCGAATAATGGCAAAATTTCGAACGGGTAACGGGGTGGCGTGATGGCATAATTATTGATCCGATTCTTTCTTAGGGTCATAAAATATTGTATGGCAGTCTCCATTACCGATTTTATGATCCGATTAAGTGGTTCGACCCATACTCAGTTTTTCCTTCGGATCGTGTACTACCCTCTTAGGCTATACTGGCAAATATTCAAACGGGTCACGGGGTGGCGTGAGGGCATAATTATTGATCTGATTCTTTTTTAGGGTCATAAAATATTGTATGGCAGTCTCCTAGACCGAATTTATGATCCGATTCAGTGGTTCGACCTATCCTCAGTTTTTCCTCCGGGTCGTGTACTACCCCTTTGGTAATACTGGCAAAATTTCGAACGGGCCACGGGGTGGCGTGAAGGTATAATTATTGATTCGGTTCTTTCATATGGACATAAAATATAGAATGGCAGACTCCTAGACCAAATTTATGATCTGATTCAATGTTTCTACCCATACTCAGTTTTTCCTCTGGCTCGTGTAATACCCCCTATGGCAATACTAGCCAAATTTCGAACGGGCCACGGGTTGGCGTGAGGGCATAATTATTGATCCGATTCTTTTTTAGGGTCATAAAATATTGTTTGGCAGTCTCCTAGACCGAATTTATGATCCGATTCAGTGGTTCGACTCATCCTCAGTTTTTCCTCAAGGACGTGTACTACCCCTTTGGCAATACTGGCAAAATTTAGAACAGGCCATGGGGTGGCGTCAGGGCATAATTATTGATCCGATTCTTTCTTAGGGTCATAAAATATTGTATGGCAGACTCCTAGACCGAATTTATGATCTGATTCAGTGGTTAGACCCATCCTCAGTTTTTCCTCCGGGTCGTGTACTACCCCCTTTGGCAATACTGGCAAAATTTTGAACGGCCCACGGGGTGGCGTGAGGGTATAATTATTGATCTGATTGTTTCTTAGGGTCATAAAATATTGTATGGCAGTCTCATAGACCAAATTTATGATCCAATTCAGTAGTTCGACCCATACTCAGTTTTTCCTCCGGCTCGTGTATTTGGCAATACTAGCCAAATTTCGAACGGGCCACGGGGTGGCGTGAGGGCGTAATTATTGATCCGATTCTTTCTTAGTGTCATAAAATATTGTATGGCAGTCTCCCAGACCGAATTGATGATCCGATTCAGTGGTTCGACCCATCATCAGTTTTTCCTCCGGCTCGTGTACTACCTCCTTTGGAAATACTTGCAAAATTCGAATGGGCAACGTGGTGGCGTGAGGGCATAATTTTGATCCGATTCTTTATTAGGGTCATAAAATATTATATGGCAGTCTACTAGACCGAATTGATGATCCGATTCAGTGGTTCGACCCATACTCAGTTTTTCCTCCGGGTCGTGTACTACCCCTTTGGCAATACTGGCAAAATTTTGAACGGGCCACGGGTTGGCGTGAGGGCATAATTATTGATCCGATTCTTTTTTAGGGTCATAAAATATTTTATGGCAGTCTCCTAGACCAAAATTATGATCCGATTCAGTGGTTCGACCCATACTCAGTTTTTCCTACGGCTCGTGTACTACCCCCTTTGGCAATACTTGCAAAATTTCGAACGGGCCATTGGGTGGCGTGAGGGAATAATTATTGATCCGATTCTTTCTTAGGGTAATAAATTATTGTATGGCTGTCTATTAGACCGAATTTATGATCCGATTCAGTGGTTAGACCCATCCTCAGTTTTTCCTCCGGGTCGTGAACTACCCCATTTGGCAATACTGGCCAAATTTTGAACGGGCCACGGGGTGGCGTGAGGGCGTAATTTTTGATCCGATTCTTTCTTAGGGTCATAAAATATTGTATGGCAGTCTCATAGACCAAATTTATGATCCGATTCAGTAGTTCGACCCATACTCAGTTTTTCCTCCGGCTCGTGTACTTTGGCAATACTAGCCAAATTTCGAACGGGCAACGGGGTGGCGTGAGGGCATAATTTTTGATCCGATTCTTTATTAGGGTCATAAAATATTATATGGCAGTCTACTAGACCGAATTGATGATCCGATTCTGTGGTTCGACCCATACTCAGTTTTTCCTCCGGGTCGTGTACTACCCTTTTGGTAATACTGGCAAAATTTCGAACGGGCCACGGGTTGGCGTGAGGGCATAATTATTAAACCGATTCTTTATTAGGATCATAAAATATTGTATGGCAGTCTAATATACCAAATTTATGATTCGATTCAGTGGTTCGACTCATACTCAGTTTTTCCTCCGGCTCGTGTACTACCTTGATATGGAGCCGGAACTGCTAACTATCATGAATGCGCTAACTATGAATATTATGCCTGAAGATGAAGACCTACTTTATATCACCCTTCATTTCGAAATAGCAAAAGCAATGTCTCCTTGAATAATATGGATTCCAAACATTCATGATCTGGATGTGAATAAGTCAAATGACTTCTCCCTTAGCCTATTATTGAACCTTCTCTCCAGGGATTATGAAACTAGAAATATTCTTGTTATTGCTTCGACTCATATTCCCCAAAAGGTGGATCCCGCTCTAATAGCTCCGAATAAATTAAATACGTGCATTAAGATACGAAGGCCCCTTTGGCAATAATGGCAAAATTTCGATCGGGCAACGGGGTGGCGTGAGGGCATAATTATTGATCCGATTCTTTATTAGGGTCAAAAAATATTGTATGGCAGTCTCCATGACCGAATTTATGATCCGATTAAGTGGTTCGACCCATACTCAGTTTTTCCTCCGGCTCGTGTACTACCCTCTTAGGCAATACTAGCAAAATTTTGAACGGGCCACGGGGTGGCGTGAGGGCATAATTATTGATCCGATTCTTTTTTATGGTCAAAATATTATATGGCAGTCTCCTAAACCGAATTTATGATCCGATTTAGTAGTTCGACTCATCCTTAGTTTTTCCTCCGGGTCGTGTACTACCCTATTTGGCAATACTGGCAAAATTTCGAACGGGCCACGGGGTGGCGTGAGGGCATAATTATTGATCCGATTCTTTCTTAGGGTCATAAAATATTTTATGGCAGTCTCCATGACCGAATTTATGATCCGATTAAGTGGTTCGACCCATACTCAGTTTTTCCTCCGGCTCGGGTACTACCCTCTTAGGCTATACCGGCAAAATTTCGAACGGGCCACGGTGTGGCGTGAGGGCATAATTATTGATCCGATTCTTTTTTATGGTCATAAAATATTGTATGGCAGTCTCCATGACCGAATTTATGATCCGATTAAGTGGTTCGACCCATACTCAGTTTTTCCTCCGGCTCGTGTACTACCCTCTTAGGCAATACTGGCAAAATTTTGAACGGGCCACGGGGTGGTGTGAGGGCATAATTATTGATCCGATTCTTTTTTAGGGTCATAAAATATTGTATGGCAGTCTCCTAAACCGAATTTATGATCCGATTTAGTGGTTCGACTCATCCTTAGTTTTTCCTCCGGGTCGTGTACTACCCCCTTTGGCAATACTGGCAAAATTTCGAACGGGCCACGGGGTGGCGTGAGGGCATAATTATTGATCCGATTCTTTCTTAGGGTCATAAAATATTGTATGGCAGTCTCCATGACCGAATTTATGATCCGATTAAGTGGTTCGACCCATACTCAGATTTTCCTCTGGCTCGGGTACTACCCTCTTAGGCTATACTGGCAAAATTTCGAATAGGCCACGGGGTGGCGTGAGGGCATGATTATTGATCCGATTCTTTTTTAGGGTCATAAAATATTGTATGGCAGTCTCCTAAACCGAATTTATGATCCGATTTAGTGGTTCGACCCATCCTTAGTTTTTCCTCCGGCTCGTGTACTACCCACTTTGGAAATACTGGCAAAATTTCGAACGGGCAACAGGGTGGCGTGAGGGCATAATTATTGATCCGATTCTTTCTTATGGTCATAAAATATTGTATGGCAGTCTCCATGACCGAATTTATGATCCGATTCAGAGGTTAGACCCATCCTCAGTTTTTCCTCTTGGTCGTGTACTACCCCTTTGGCAATACTTGCAAAATTTCGAACGGGCCACGGGGTGGCGTGAGGGCATAATTATTGATCCGATTCTTTCTTAGGGTCATAAAATATTGTATGGCAGTCTCCATGACCGAATTTATGATCCGATTAAGTGGTTCGACCCATACTCAGTTTTTCCTCCGGCTCATGTACTACCCTCTTAGGCAATACTGGCAAAATTTTGAACGGGCCACGGGGTGGTGTGAGGGCATAATTATTGATCCGATTCTTTTTTAGGGTCATAAAATATTGTATGGCAGTCTCCTAAACCGAATTTATGATCCGATTTAGTGGTTCGACACATCCTTAGTTTTTCCTCCGGGTCGTGTACTACCCCCTTTGGCAATACTGGCAAAATTTCGAACGGGCCACGGTGTGGCGTGAGGGCATAATTATTGATCCGATTCTTTTTTAGGGTCATAAAATATTGTATGGCAGTCTCCTAAACCGAATTTATGATCCGATTTAGTGGTTCGACCCATCCTCAGTTTTTCCTCCGGCTCGTGTACTACCCACTTTTGAAATACTGGCAAAATTTCGAACGGGCAACGGGGTGGCGTGAGGGCATAATTATTGATCCGATTTTTTCTTATTGTCATAAAATATTGTATGGCAGTCTCCATGACCGAATTTATGATCCGATTCAGTGGTTCGACCCATACTCAGTTTTTTCTACGGCTCGTGTACTACCCCCTTTGGCAATACTGGCAAAATTTCGAACGGGCCATTGGGTGGAGTGAGGGCATAATTATTGATCCGATTCTTTCTTAGGGTCATAAATTATTGTATGGCTGTCTCTAGACCGAATTTATGATCCGATTCAGTGGTTAGACCCATCCTCAGTTTTTCCTCCGTGTCGTGTACTACCCCTTTTGTCAATACTGGCAAAATTTCGAACGGGCCACGGGGTGGCGTGAGGGCATAATTATTGATCCGATTCTTTCTTAGGGTCATAAAATATTGTATGGCAGTCTCATATACCAAATTTATGATCCGATTCAGTGGTTCGACCCATACTCAATTTTTCCTCCGGCTCGTGTACTACCCCCTTTGGCAATACTGGCAAAATTTCGAACGGGCCACGGGGTGGCGTGAAGGCATAATTATTGATTCGGTCTTTCTTATGGACATAAAATATAGAATGGCAGACTCCTAGACCAAATTTATGATCTGATTCAGTGTTTCTACCCATACTCAGTTTTTCCTCTGGCTCGTGTACTACCCCCTATGGTAATACTAGCCAAATTTCGAACGGGCCACGGGGTGGTGTGAGGGAATAATTATTGATCCGATTCTTTTTTAGGGTCATAAAATATTGTATGGCAGTCTCTTAGACCGAATTTATGATCCGATTCAGTGGTTCGATTCATCCTCAGTTTTTCTCCGGGTCGCGTACTACCCCCTTCGGCAATACTGGCAAAATTTCGAACGGGCAATGGGGTGTCGTCAGGGCATAATTATTGATCTGATTCTTTCTTAGGGTCATAAAATATTGTATGGTAGACTCCTAGACCAAATTTATGATCCGATTCAGTGGTTCGACCCATTCTCAGTTTTTCCTCCGGCTCGTGTACTACCACCTATGGCAAAACTAGCCAAATTTCGAACGGGCCACGGGGTGGCGTGAGGGCATAATTGTTGATCCGATTTTTTCTTAGGGTCATAAAATTTTGTATGGCAGTCTCCTAGACCGAATTGATGATCCGATTCAGTGGTTAGACCCATCCTCAGTTTTTCCTCCGGGTCGTGTACTACCCCTTTTGTCAATACTGGCAAAATTTCGAACGGGCCATTGGGTGGCGTGAGGGCATAATTATTAATCCGATTCTTCCTTAGGATCATAAAATATTGTATGGCAGTCTCCTAGACCGAATTTATGATCCGATTCAGAGGTTAGACCCATCCTCAGTTTTTCCTCCTGATCGTGTAATACCCCTTTGGCAATACTGGCAAAATTTCGAACGGGCCACGGGGTGGCGTGAGGGCATATTTATTGATCCGATTCTTTATTAGGGTCATAAAATATTGTATGGCAGTCTCATAGACCAAATTTATGATCCGATTCAGTGGTTCGACCCATACTCAGTTTTTCCTCCGGCTCGTGTACTACCACCTATGGCAAAACTAGCCAAATTTTGAACGGGCCACGGGGTGGCGTGAGGGCATAATTATTGATCCGATTTTTTCTTAGGGTCATAAAATTTTGTATGGCAGTCTCCTAGACCGAATTGATGATCCGATTCAGTGGTTCGACCCATTCTCAGTTTTTCCTCCGGCTCCTGTACTACCCACTTTGGAAATACTGGCAAAATTTCGAACGGGCCACGGGGTGGCGTGAGGGCATAATTATTGATCCGATTCTTTCTTATGGTCATAAAATATTGTATAGCAGTCTCCATGACCGAATTTATGATCCGATTCAGTGGTTCGACCCATTCTCAGTTTTTCCTACGGCTCGTGTACTACCCCCTTTGGCAATACTGGCAAAATTTCGAACGGGCCATTGGGTGGCGTGAGGGCATAATTATTTATCCGATTCTTTCTTAGGGTCATAAATTATTGTATGGCTGTCTCTAGACCGAATTTATGATCCGATTCTGTGGTTAGACCCATCCTCAGTTTTTCCTCCGTGTCGTGTACTACCCCTTTTGTCAATACTGGCAAAAATTTCGAACGGCCCACGGGGTGACGTCAGGGCATAATTATTGATCCGATTCTTTCTTAGGGTCATAAAATATTGTATGGCAGTCTCCATGAACGAATTTATGATCCGATTCAGTGGTTCGACCCATACTCTGTTTTTCCTACGGCTCGTGTACTACCCCCTTTGGCAATACTGGCAAAATTTCAAACCGGCCATTGGGTGGCGTGAGGGAATAATTATTGATCCGATTCTTTCTTAGGGTCATAAAATATTGTATGGCAGACTCCTAGACCGAATTTATGATCCGATTCAGTGGTTAGACCCATCCTCAGTTTTTCCTCCGGGTCGTGTACTACCCCTTTGGCAATACTGGAAAATTTTCGAACGGGCCACGGGGTAGCGTGAGGGTATATTTATTGATCCGATTCTTTATTAGGGTCATAAAATATTGTATGGCAGTCTCATAGACCAAATTTATGATCCGATTCAGTGGTACGACCCATACTCAGTTTTTCCTCCGGCTCGTGTACTACCCCCTTTGGCAATACTAGCCAAATTTCGAACGGGCCACGGGGTGGCGTGAGGGCATAATTATTGATCCGATTCTTTCTTAGGGTCATAAAATATTGTATGGCAGTCTTCTAGACCGAATTGATGATCCGATTCAGTGGTTCGACTCATCCTCAGTTTTTCCTCCGGCTCGTGTACTACCCCCTTTGGAAATATTTTGCAAAATTTCGAACAGGCAACGGGGTGGCGTGAGGGCATAATTATTAATCCGATTCTTTATTAGGGTCATAAAATATTGTATGCAGTCTACTAGACCGAATTGATGATCCGATTCAGTGGTTCGACTCATCCTCAGTTTTTCCACCGGGTCGTGTACTACCCCTTTGGCAATATTGGCAAAATTTTGAACGGGCCACTGGGTGGCGTGAGGGCATAATTATTGATCCAATTCTTTATTAGGGTCATAAAACATTGTATGGCAGTCTACTAGACCGAATTGATGATCCGATTCAGTGGTTCGACTCATCCTCAGTTTTTCCACCGGGTCGTGTACTACCCCTTTGGCAATATTGGCAAAATTTCGAACGGGCCACTGGGTGGCGTGAGGGCATAATTATTGATCCAATTCTTTATTAGGGTCATAAAACATTGTATGGCAGTCTACTAGACCGAATTGATGATCCGATTCAGTGGTTCGACTCATCCTCAGTTTTTCCTCCGGCTCGTGTACTACCTTGATATGGAGGCGGAATTGCTAACTATCATGAATGCGCTAACTATGAATATGATGCCTGAAGATGAAGACCTACTTTATATCACCCTTCATTTCGAATTAGCAAAAGCAATGTCTCCTTGCAAAATATGGATTCCAAACATTCATGATCTGGATGTGAATAAGTCAAATGACTTCTCCCTAGGCCTATTAGTGAACCTTCTCTCCAGGGATTATGAAACTAGAAATATTCTTGTTATTGCTTCGACTCATATTCCCCAAAAAGTGGATCCCGCTCTAATAGCTCCGAAAAAATTAAATACGTGCATTAAGATACGAAGGCCCCTTTGGCAATAATGGCAAAATTTCGAACGGGCAACGGGGTGGCGTGAGGGCATAATTATTTATTCGATTCTTTCTTAGGGTCATAAACTATTGTATGGCAGTCTCCATGATCGAATTTATGATCCGATTCAGTGGTTCGATTCATACTCAGTTTTTCCTCCGGCTCGTGTATTAACCTCTTTGGCAATATAGGCAAAATTTCGAACGAGCCACGGGGTGGCGTGAGGGCATAATATTGATCCGAATCTTTTTTAAGGTCATAAAATATTGTATGGCAGTCTCCTAGACCGAATTTATGATCCGATTCAGTGGTTCGACCCATCCTCAGTTTTTCCTCCGGGTAGTGTACTACCCCCTTTGGCAATACGGGCAAAATTTCGAACGAGCCACGGGGTGGCGTGAGGGCATAATTATTGCTCCGATTCTTTATTAGGGGCATAAAATATTGTATGGCAGACTCCTAGACCGAATTGATGATCCGATTCAGTGGTTCGACCCATCCTCAGTTTTTCCTCCGGCTCGTGTACTACCCCCTTTGGAAATATTTTGCAAAATTTTGAACAGGCCACGGGGTGGCGTGAGGGTATAATTATTGATCCGACTCTTTCTTAGGGTTATAAAATATTGTATGGCAGTCTACTTGACCGAATTGATGATCCGATTCAGTGGTTCGACCCATACTCAATTTTTCCTCCGGCACGTGTACTACCCCTTTAGGAAATACTGGAAAAATTTCGAACGAGCGACGGGGTGGCGTGAGGGCATAATAATTGATCCGATTCTCTCTTAGGGTAATAAAATATTGTATGGTAGTCTCCATAACCGAATTTATGATCCGATTCAGTGGTTCGAACCATACTCAGTTTTTCCTACGGCTCGTGTACTACCCCCTTTGCCAATACTGGCAAATTTTCGAACGGGCCATTGGGTGGCGTGAGGGCATAATTATTGATCCGATTCTTTCATAGGGTCATAAAATATTGTATGGCAGTCTCCTAGACCGAATTTATGATCCGATTCAGTGGTTAGACCCATCCTCAGTTTTTCCTCCGGGTCGTGTACTACCCCTTTGGCAATACTGGCAAAATTTCGAACGGGCCACGGGGTGGTGTGAGGGCATAATTATTGATCCGATTCTTTCTTAAGGTCATAAAATATTGTATGGCAGTCTCCTAGACCGAATTATGATCCGATTCAGTGGTTCGACCCATCCTCAGTTTTTCCTCCGGCTCGTCTACTACCCCCTTTGGCAATACGGGCAAAATTTCGAACGGGCCACGGGGTGGCGTGAGGGCATAATTATTGATCCGATTCTTTCTTAGGGTCATAAAATATTGTATGGCAGACTCCCAGACCTAATTGATGATCCGATTCAGTGGTTCGACCAATCCTCAGTTTTTCCTCCGGCTCGTGTACTACCCCCTTTGGAAATATTTTGCAAAATTTCGAACAAGCAACGGGGTTGCGTGAGGGCATAATTATTGATCCGATTCTTTATTAGGGTCATAAAATATTGTATGGCAGTCTACTAAACCGAATTGATGATCCGATTTAGTGGTTCGACCCATACTCAGTTTTTCCTCCTGCTCGTGTACTACCCCTTTTGGCAATACTAGCAAAATTTCGAACGGGCCACGGGGTGGCATAATTATTAAAATATTGTATGGCAGTCTACTAAACCGAATTAATGATCCGATTCTTTCTTAGGGTCATAAAATATAGTATGGCAGACTCCTAGACCAAATTGATGATCCGATTCAGTGGTTCGACCCATCCTCAGTTTTTCCTCCGGCTCCTGTACTACCCCCCTTTGGAAATATTTTGCAAAATTTCGAATAGGCCACGGGGTGTCGTGAGGGCATAATTATTAATCCGACTCTTTCTTAGGGTCATAAAATATTGTATGGCAGTCTCCTTGACCAAATTGATGATCTGATTTAATGGTTCGACTCATCCTCAGTTTTTCCTCCGGCTCGTGTACTACCCCTTTAGGAAATACTGGAAAAATTTCGAACGTGCGACGGGGTGGCGTGAGGGCGTAATAATTGATCCGATTCTTTCTTAGGGTAATAAAATATTGTATGGCAGTCTCCATGACCGAATTTATGATCCGATTCTGTGGTTCGACCTATACTCAGTTTTTCCTACGTCTGGTGTACTACCCCCTTTGCCAATACTGGCAAAATTTCGAACGGGCCATTGGGTGGCGTGAGGTCATAATTATTGATCCGATTCTTTCGTAGGGTCATAAAATATTGTATGGCAGTCTCCTAAACCGAATTTACGATCCGATTCAGTGGTTAGACCCATCCTCAGTTTTTCCTCCGGGTCGTGTACTACCCCTTTGGAAATACAGGCAAAATTTCGAACGGGCCACGGGGTGGCGTCAGGGCATAATTATTGATCCGATTCTTTCTTAGGGACATAAAATATTGTATGGTAGTCTTCTAGACCGAATTAATGATCCGATTCAGTGGTTCGACCCATCATCAGTTTTTCCTCCGGCTCGTGTACTACCCCCTTTGGAAATATTTTGCAAAATTTCGAACAGGCCACGGGGTGGCGTGAGGGCATAATTATTGATCCGACTCTTTCTTAGGGTCATAAAATATTGTATGGCAGTCTCCTTGACCGAATTGGTGATCCGATTCAGTGGTTCGACTCATCCTCAGTTTTTCCTCCGGCACGTGTACTACCACTTTAGGAAATACTTGAAAAATTTCGAACGAGCGACGGGGTGGCGTGAGGGCATAATAATTGATCCGATTCTCTCTTAGGGTAATAAAATATTGTATGGTAGTCTCCATGACCGAATTTATGATCCGATTCAGTGGTTCGACCCATACTCAGTTTTTCCTACGGCTCGTGTACTACCCCCTTTGCCAATACTGGCAAATTTCCGAACGGGCCATTGGGTGGCGTGAGGGCATAATTATTGATCCGATTCTTTCTTAGGGTCATAAAATATTGTATGGCAGTCTCCTAGACCGAATTTATGATCCGATTCAGTGGTTAGACCCATCCTCAGTTTTTCCTCCGGGTCGTGTACTACCCCTTTGGCAATACTGGCAAAATTTCGAACGAGCGACGGGGTGGCGTGAGGGAATAATAATTGATCCAATTCTTTCTTAGGGTAATAAAATATTGTATGGCAGTCTCCATGACCGAATTTATGAACCGATTTAGTGGTTCGACCCATACTCAGTTTTTCCTTCTGCTCGTGTACTACCCCCTTTGGCAATACTGGCAAAATTTCGAACGGGCCATTGGGTGGCGTGAGGGAATAATTATTGATCCGATTCTTTCTTAGGGTCATAAAATATTGTATGGCAGTCTCCTAGACCGAATTTATGATCCGATTCAGTGGTTAGACCCATCATCAGTTTTTCCTCCGGGTCGTGTACTACCCCTTTGGCAATACTGGCAAATTTTCGAACGGGCCACGGGGTGGCGTGAGGGTATATTTATTGATCCGATTCTTTATTAGGGTCATAAAATATTGTATGGCAGTCTCATAGACCAAATTTATGATCCGATTCAGTGGTACGACCCATACTCAGTTTTTCCTCCGGCTCGTGTACTACCCCCTTTGCCAATACTAGCCAAATTTCAAACGGGCCACGGGGTGGCGTGTGGGCATAATTATTGATCCGAATCTTTTTTAGGGTCATAAAATATTGTATGGCAGTCTCCTAGACCGAATTGATGATCCCGATTCAGTGGTTCGACCCATACTCAGTTTTTCCTCCGGGTCGTGTACTACCCCTTTGGCAATACTGGCAAATTTTCGAACGGGCCACGGGGTGGCGTGAGGGTATATTTATTGATCCAATTCTTTATTAGGGTCATAAAATATTGTATGGCAGTCTCATAGACCAAATTTATGATCCGATTCAGTGGTACGACCCATACTCAATTTTTTCCTCCGGCTCGTGTAATACCCCCTTTACCAATACTAGCCAAATTTCGAGCGGGCCACGGGGTGGCGTGTGGGCATAATTATTGATCCGAATCTTTTTTAGGGTCATAAAATATTGTATGGCAGTCTCCTAGGCCGAATTGATGATCCGATTCAGTGGTTCGACCCATACTCAGTTTTTCCTCCGGTTCGTGTACTACCCCCTTTGGTAATACTGGCAAAATTTCGAACGGGCCACGGGGTGGCGTGAGGGCATAATTAATGATCCGATTCTTTCTTAGGGTCATAAAATATAGTACGGCAGACTCCTAGACCGAATTGATGATCCCATTCAGTGGTTCGACCCATCCTCAGTTTTTCCTCCGGGTCGTGTACTACCCCCTTTGGCAATACTGGCAAAATTTCGAACAGGCCATTGGGTGGTGTGAGGGCATAATAATTGATCCAATTCTTTCTTAGGGTCATAAAATATTGTATGGCAGTCTCCAAGACCGAATTGTTGATCCGATTAAGTGGTTAGACCCATCATCAGTTTTTCCTCCGGCTCGTGTACTACCGCTTTAGGAAATACTGGAAAAATTTCGAACGAGCGACGGGGTGGCGTGAGGGCATAATAATTGATCCAATTCTTTCTTAGGGTAATAAAATATTGTATGGCAGTCTCCATGACCGAATTTATGATCCGATTCAGTGGTTCGACCCATACTCAGTTTTTCCTACGGCTCGTGTACTACCCCCTTTGGCAATACTGGCAAAATTTCGAACGAGCCATTGGGTGGCGTGAGGGCATAATTATTGATCCGATTCTTTCTTAGGGTCATAAAATATTGTATGGCAGTCTACTAGACCGAATTGATGATCCGATTCAGTGGTTCGACCCATACTCAGTTTTTCCTCCGGCTCGTGTACTACCCCCTTTGGCAATACTGGCAAAATTTCAAACGGGCCACGGGGTGGGGTGAGGGCATAATTAATGATCCGATTCTTTCTTAGGGTCATAAAATATAGTATGGCATACACCTAGACCAAATTGATGATCCGATTCAGTGGTTCGACCCATCCTCAGTTTTTCCTCCGGCTCGTGTACTACCCCCTTGGGAAATATTTTACAAAATTTCGAACAGGCCACGGGGTGGCGTGAGGGCATAATTATTGATCCGACTCTTTCTTAGGGTCATAAAATATTGTATGGCAGTCTCCTTGACCAAATTGATGATCTGATTCAGTGGTTCGACTCATCCTCAGTTTTTCCTCCGGCTCGTGTACTACCCCTTTAGGAAATACTGGAAAAATTTCGAATGAGCGACGGGGTGGCGTGAGGGCGTAATAATTGATCCGATTCTTTCTTAGGGTAATAAAATATTGTATGGCAGTCTCCATGACCGAATTTATGATCCGATTCTGTGGTTCGACCCATACTCAGTTTTTCCTACGTCTCGTGTACTACCCCCTTTACCAATACTGGCAAAATTTCGAACGGGCCATTGGGTGGCGTGAGGGCATAATTATTGATCCGATTCTTTCTTAGGGTCATAAAATATTGTATGGTAGTCTCCTAGACCGAATTTATGATCCGATTCAGTTGTTAGACCCATCCTCAGTTTTTCCTCCGGGTCGTGTACTACCCCTTTGGCAATACTGGCAAAATTTTGAACGGGCCACGGGGTGGGGTGAGGGCATAATTAATGATCCGATTCTTTCTTAGGGTCATAAAATATAGTATGGCAGACTCCTAGACCAAATTGATGATCCGATTCAATGGTTCGACCCATCCACAGTTTTTCCTCCGGCTCGTGTACTACCCCCTTTGGAAATATTTTGCAAAATTTCGAACAGGCCACGGGGTGTCGTGAGGGCATAATTATTGATCCGACTCTTTCTTAGGGTCATAAAATATAGTATGGCAGACTCCTAGACCAAATTGATGATCCGATTCAGTGGTTCGACCCATCCTCAGTTTTTCCTCCGGCTCGTGTACTACCCCCTTTGGAAATATTTTACAAAATTTCGAACAGGCCACGGGTTGGCGTGAGGGCATAATTATTGATCCGACTCTTTCTTAGGGTCATAAAATATTGTATGGCAGTCTCCTTGACCAAATTGATGATCTGATTCAGTGGTTCGACTCATCCTCAGTTTTTCCTCCGGCTCGTGTACTACCCCTTTAGGAAATACTGGAAAAATTTCGAACGAGCGACGGGGTGGCGTGAGGGCGTAATAATTGATCCGATTCTTTCTTAGGGTAATAAAATATTGTATGGCAGTCTCCATGACCGAATTTATGATCCGATTCTGTGGTTCGACCCATACTCAGTTTTTCCTACGGCTCGTGTACTACCCCCTTTACCAATACTGGCAATATTTCGAACGGGCCATTGGGTGGCTTGAGGTCATAATTATTGATCCGATTCTTTCTTAGGGTCATAAAATATTGTATGGCAGTCTACTAGACCGAATTGATGATCCGATTCAGTGGTTCGACCCATACTCAGTTTTACCTCCGGCTCGTGTACTACCCCCTTTGGCAATACTGGCAAAATTTTGAACGGGCCACGGGGTGGGGTGAGGGCATAATTAATGATCCGATTCTTTCTTAGGGTCATAAAATATAGTATGGCAGACTCCTAGACCAAATTGATGATCCGATTCAGTGGTTCGACCCATCCTCAGTTTTTCCTCCGGCTCGTGTACTACCCCCTTTGGAAATATTTTGCAAAATTTCGAACATGCCACGGGGTGGCGTGAGGGCATAATTATTGATCCCACTCTTTCTTAGGGTTATAAAATATTGTATGGCAGTCTCCTTGACCAAATTGATGATCTGATTCAGTGGTTCGACTCATCCTCAGTTTTTCCTCCGGCTCGTGTACTACCCCTTTAGGAAATACTGGAAAAATTTCGAACGAGCGACGGGGTGGCGTGAGGGCGTAATAATTGATCCGATTCTTTCTTAGGGTAATAAAATATTGTATGGCAGTCTCCATGACCGAATTTATAATCTGATTCTGTGGTTTGACCCATACTCAGTTTGCCTACGGCTCGTGTACTACCCCCTTTGCCAATACTGGCAAAATTTCGAACGGGCAATTAGATGGCTTGAGGGCGTAATTATTGATCCGACTCTTTCTTAGGGTCATAAAATACGTTATGGCAGTCTCCTAGACCGAATTTATGATCCGATTCAGTGGTTAGACCCATCCTCAGTTTTTCCTCCGGGTCGTGTACTACCCCTTTGGCAATACTGGCAAAATTTCGAACGGGCCACGGGGTGGCGTCAGGGCATAATTATTGATCCGATTCTTTATTAGGGTCATAAAATATTGTATGGCAGTCTCATAGACCAAATTTATGATCCGATTCAGTGGTTCGACCCATACTCAGTTTTTCCTCCGGCTCGTGTACTACCCCCTTTGGCAATACTAGCCAAATTTCGAACGGGACATGGGGTGGCGTGAGGGCATAATTATTGATCCGATTCTTTCTTAGGGTCATAAAATATTGTATGGCAGTCTTCTAGACCGAATTGATGATCAGATTTAGTGGTTCGACCCATCATCAGTTTTTCTTCCGGCTCGTGTACTACCCTGTTTGGAAATTTTTTGCAAAATTTCGAACAGGCAACGGGGTGGCTTGAGGGCATAATTATTGATCCGATTCTTTATTAGGGTCATAAAATATTGTATGGCAGTCTACAAGACCGAATTGATGATCCGATTCAGTGGTTCGACCCATACTCAGTTTTTCCTCTGGCTCGTGTACTACCCCCTTTGGCATTACTGGCAAAATTTCGAACGGGCTACGGGGTGGCGCGAGGGCATAATTAATGATCCGATTCTCTCTTAGGGTCATAAAATATAGTATGGCAGACTCCTAGACCGAATTGATGATCCGATTCAGTGGTTCGACCCATCCTCAGTTTTTCCTCCGGGTCGTGTACTACCTCTTTGGCAATATTGGCAAAATTTCGAACGGGCCATTGGGTGGCGTGAAGGCATAATTATTGATCCTATTCTTTCTTAGGGTCATAAAATATTGTATGGCAGTCTCCTAGACCGAATTGAGGATCCGATTAAGTGGTTAGACCCATCCTCAGTTTTTCCTCCGGCTCGTGTACTACCCCTTTAGGAAATACTGGAAAAATTTCGAACGAGCGACAGGGTGGCGTGAGGGCATAATAATTGATCCGATTCTTTCATAGGGTCATAAAATATTGTATGGCATTCTCTTAGACCAAATTTATGATCCGATTCAGTGGTTCGACCCATACTCAGTTTTTCTTCCGGCTCGAGTACTACCCCCTTTAGCAATACTGGCAAAATTTCGAACGGGCCACGGGGTGGCGTGAGGGCATAATTGTTGATCCGATTCTTTTTTAGGGTCATAAAATATTGTATGGCAGTCTCCTAGACCAAATTTATGATCCGATTCAGTGGTTCGACCCATCATCAGTTTTTCCTCCGGGTCGTGTACTACCCCCTTTAGCAATACTGGCAAAATTTTGAACGGGCAACGGGGTGGTGTGAGGGCATAATTATTGATCCAATTCTTTATTAGGGTCATAAAATATTGTATGGCAGTCTACTAGACCGAAATGATGATCCGATTCAGTGGTTCGACGCATCCTCAGATTTTCCTCCTGCTTTTGTACTACCTTAATATGGAGCCGGAACTCCTAACTATCATGAATGCGCTAACTATGAATATGATGCCTGAAGATGAAGACCTACTTTATATCACCCTTCATTTCGAATTAGCAAAAGCAATGTCTCTGGATGTGAATAAGTCAAATGTGAATAAGTCAAATGACTGGATATGAATAAGTCAAATGACTTCTCCCTAGGCCTATTAGTGAACCTTCTCTCCAGGGATTATGAAACTAGAAATATTCTTGTTATTGCTTCGAATAATATTCCACAAAAAGTGGATCCCGCTCTAATAGCTACGAATAAATTAAATACGTGCATTAAGATACGAAGGCCCCTTTGGTAATACTGGCAAAATTTCGAACGGGCAACGGGGTGGCGTGAGAGCATAATTATTGATCCGATTCTTTCTTAGGGTCATAAAATATTGTATGGCAGTCTCCATGACCAAATTTATGATCCGATTCAGTGGTTCGACTCATACTCTGTTTTTCCTCCGGCTCGTGTACTACCCATTCGGCAATACTGGCAAAATTTCCAACGGGCCACGGGGTGGTGTGAGGGCATAATTATTGATCCGATTGTTTCTTAGGGTCATAAAATATTGTATGGAAGTCTTCTAGACCGAATTAATGATCCGATTCAGTGGTTCGACCCATCCTCAGTTTTTCCTACGGCTCGTGTACTACCCCATTTGGAAATACAAGCCAAATTTCAAACGGGACACGGGGTGGCGTGAGGGCATAATTATTGATCCGATTCTTTCTTAGGGTCATAAAATATTGTATGGAAGCCTTCTAGACCGAATTGATGATCCGATTCAGTGGTTCGACCCATCCTCAGTTTTTCCTCCGGCTCGTGTACTACCCCCTTTGGAAATATTTTGCAAAATTTCGAACAAGCAACGGGGTGGCGTGAGGGCATAATTATTGATCCGATTCTTTATTAGGGTCATAAAATATTGTATGGCAGTCTACTAAACCGAATTGATGATCCGATTCAGTGGTTCGACCCATCCTCAGTTTTTCCTCCGGGTCGTGTACAATCCTCTTTGGCAATACCGGCAAAATTTCGAACGGGCCACGGGGTGGCGTGAGGGCATAATTATTGATCCGATTCTTTCTTAGGGTCATAAAATATAGTATGGCAGACTCTTAGACCAAATTTATGATCTGATTCAGTGTTTCTACCCATACTCAGTTTTTCTTCTGGCTCGTGTACTACCCCATATGGCAACACTAGCCAAATTTCGAACGGGCTACAGGGTGGCGTGAGGGCATATTTATTGATCCGACTCTTTCTTAAGGTCATAAAATATTGTATGGTAGTGTCCTAGACCGAATTGATGATCCGATTCAGTGGTTCGACCAATCCTCAGTTTTACCTCCGGCTCGTGTACTACCCCCTTAGGAAATACTGGCAAAATTTCGAACGGGCGACGGGGTGGCGTGAGGGCATAATTATTGATCCGATTCTTTCTTAGAGTCATAAAATATTGTATGGCAGTTTCCTAGACCGAATTGATGATCCGATTCAGTGGTTCGACCCATCCTCAGTTTTTCCTCCGGTCCGTGTACTACCCCCTTTTGCAATACTGGCAAAATTTCGAACGGGCAACGGGGTGGCGTGAGGGCATAATTATTGATCCGATTCTTTCTTAGGGTCATAAAATATTGTATGGCAGTCTCCATTACCGAATTTATGATCTGATTCAGTGGTTCGACCCATACTCAGTTTTTCCTCCGGCCCGTGTGATACCCCCTATGGCAATACTTGCAAAATTTTGAACGGGCCACGGGGTGGCGTGAGGGCATAATTATTGATCCGATTCTTTCTTAGAGTCATAAAATATTGTATGCAGTCGCCTAGACCGAATTGAATATCCGATTCAGTTGTTCGACCCATCCTCAGTTTTTCCTCCTGTTCGTTTACTACCCCCTTTTGCAATACTGGCAAAATTTCGAACGGGCAACGGGGTGGCGTGAGGGCATAATTATTTATCCGATTCTTTCTTAGGGTCATAAAATATTGTATAGCACAATCATAGACCATATTTATGATCCGATTCAGTGGTTCGACCCATACTCAGATTTTCCTCCGGCTCGTGTACTACCCCCTATGGCAATACAGACAAAATTTCGAATGGGCCACGGGGTGGAGTGAGGGCATAATTATTGATCCGATTCTTTCTTAGAGTCATAAAATATTGTACGGCAGTCTCCTAGACCGAATTGATGATCCGATTCAGTGGTTCGACCCATCCTCAGTTTTTCCTCCGGTCCGTGTACTACCCCCTTTTGCAATACTGGCAAAATTTCGAACGGGCAACGGGGTGGCGTGAGGGCATAATTATTGATCCGATTCTTTTTTAGGGTCATAAAATATTGTATGGCAGTCTCCATTACCGAATTTATGATCTGATTCAGTGGTTCGACCCATACTCAGTTTTTCCTCCGGCTCGTGTACTACCCCCTTTGGCAATACTGGCAAAATTTCGAACAGGCAACGGGGTGGCGTGAGGGCATAATTATTGATCCGATTCTTTCTTAGGGTCATAAAATATTGTATGGCAGTCTCCATGACCGAATTTATGATCCGATTCAGTGGTTCGACCCATCCTCAGTTTTTCCTCCGGGTCGTGTACAATCCTCTTTGGCAATACCGGCAAAATTTCGAACGGGCCACGGGGTGGCGTGAGGGCATAATTATTGATCCGATTCTTTCTTAGGGTCATAAAATATAGTATGGCAGACTCCTAGACCAAATTTATGATCTGATTCCGTGTTTCTACCCATACTCAGTTTTTCTTCTGGCTCGTGTACTACCCCATATGGCAACACTAGCCAAATTTCGAACGGGCTACAGGGTGGCGTGAGGGCATATTTATTGATCCGACTCTTTCTTAAGGTCATAAAATATTGTATGGTAGTCTCCTAGACCGAATTGATGATCCGATTCAGTGGTTCGACCAATCCTCAGTTTTACCCCCGGCTCGTGTACTACCCCCTTAGGAAATACTGGCAAAATTTCGAACGGGCGACGGGGTGGCGTGAGGGCATAATTATTGATCCGATTCTTTCTTAGAGTCATAAAATATTGTATGGCAGTTTCCTAGACCGAATTGATGATCCGATTCAGTGGTTCGACCCATCCTCAGTTTTTCCTCCGGTCCGTGTACTACCCCCTTTTGCAATACAGGCAAAATTTCGAACGGGCAACGGGTGGCGTGAGGGCATAATTATTGATCCGATTCTTTCTTAGGGTCATAAAATATTGTATGGCAGTCTCCATTATCGAATTTATGATCTGATTCAGTGGTTCGACCCATACTCAGTTTTTCCTCCGGCCCGTGTGATACCCCCTATGGCAATACTTGCAAAATTTTGAACGGGCCACGGGGTGGCGTGAGGGCATAATTATTGATCCGATTCTTTCTTAGAGTCATAAAATATTGTATGCAGTCGCCTAGACCGAATTGAATATCCGATTCAGTTGTTCGACCCATTCTCAGTTTTTCCTCCGGTTCGTTTACAACCCCCTTTTGCAATACTGGCAAAATTTCGAACGGGCAACGGGGTGGCGTGAGGGCATAATTATTTATCCGATTCTTTCTTAGGGTCATAAAATATTGTATAGCACAATCATAGACCATATTTGTGATCCGATTCAGTGGTTCGACCCATACTCAGATTTTCCTCCGGCTCGTGTACTACCCCTTATGGCAATACAGACAAAATTTCGAATGGGCCACGGGGTGGAGTGAGGGCATAATTATTGATCCGATTCTTTCTTTGAGTCATAAAATATTGTACGGCAGTCTCCTAGACCGAATTGATGATCCGATTCAGTGGTTCGACCCATCCTCAGTTTTTCCTCCGGTCCGTGTACTACCCCCTTTTGCAATACTGGCAAAATTTCGAACGGGCAACGGGGTGGCGTGAGGGCATAATTATTGATCTGATTCTTTCTTAGGGTCATAAAATATTGTATGGCTGTCTCCATTACCGAATTTATGATCTGATTCAGTGGTTCGACCCATCCTCAGTTTTTCCTCCGGTTCATGTACTACCCCCTTTTGCAATACTGGCAAAATTTCGATCGGGCAACGGGGTGGCGTGAGGGCATAAGTATTGATCCGATTCTTTCTTAGGGTCATAAAATATTGTATGGTAGTCTCCATTACCGAATTTATGATCTGATTCAGTGGTTCGACCCATACTCAGTTTTTCCTTCGGCTCGTGTACTACCCCCTTTGGCAATACTGGCAAAATTTCGAACGGGAAACGGGGTGGCGTGAGGGCATAATTATTAATCCGATTCTTTCTTAGGGTCCTAAAATATTGTATGGCAGTCTCCATGACCGAATTTATGATTCGATTCAGTGGTTCGACCCATACTCAGTTTTTCTCCGGCTCGTGTACTTCCCAGTATGGCAATACTGCCAAAATTTCGAACGGGCCACCGGTTGGAGTGAGGGCATAATTATTGATCTGATTCTTTCTTTGAGTCATAAAATATTGTATGGCAGTCTCCTAGACCGAATTGATGATCCGATTCAGTGGTTCGACCCATCATCAGTTTTTCCTCCGGTCCGTGTACTACCCCCTTTTGCAATACTGGCAAAATTTTGAACGGGCAACGGGGTGGCGTGAGGGCATAATTATTGATCCGATTCTTTCTTAGGGTCATAAAATATTGTATGGCAGTCTCCATTACCGAATGTATGATCTGATTCAGTGGTTCGACCCATACTCAGTTTTTCCTCCGGCTCGTGTACTACCCCCTTTGGCAATACTGGCAAAATTTCGAACGGGCAACGGGGTGGCGTGAGGGCATAATTATTGATCCGATTCTTTCTTAGGGTCATAAAATATTGTATGGCAGTCTCCATGACCGAATTTATGATCCGATTCAGTGGTTCGACCCATACTCAGTTTTTCTCCGGCTCGTGTACTACCCCCCTATGACAATACTGGCAAAATTTAGAACGGGCCACGGGGTAGAGTGAGGGCATAATTATTGATCCGATTCTTTCTTAGAGTCATAAAATAATGTATGGCAGTCTCCTAGACCGAATTGATGATGCGATTCAGTGGTTCGACCCATCCTCAGTTTTTCCTTCGGTTCGTGTACTACCCCCTTTTGCAATACTGGCAAAATTTCGATCGGGCAACGGGGTGGCGTGAGGGCATAATTATTGATCCGATTCTTTCTTAGTGTCATAAAATATTGTATGGCAGTCTCCATTACCGAATTTATGATCTGATTCAGTGGTTCGACCCATACTCAGTTTTTCCTCCGGCTCGTGTACTACCCCCTTTGGCAATACTGGCAAAATTTCGAACGGGCAACGGGGTGGCGTGAGGGCATAATTATTGATCCGATTCTTTCTTAGGGTCATAAAATATTGTATGGCAGTCTCCATGACCGAATTTATGATCCGATTCAGTGGTTCGACCTGTTGGTGCATAGATGTCAGTAGTTCATATGTCTAAAGTCTGTAATCGAGTCTGTAATATTGTTTATGTAATTGTTTGTTTAGAAGCGAAGTTGTTGACAAGTTCGCCTAGGCGAACTTGTTAACCAAGCGAAGTTGTTGACAAGTTCGCCTTGGCGAACTTGTTCAACGAGCGAAGTTATTGACAACTTTGCCTGAGGCGAAGTTGTCGTGTATTTATATTATTAACTGTTTACGGTTTTAGGAGACTGCCATACATTAATTTTGTCAATCCAAATCAGCTTTCGATAAGTTAACAAGATGCATCGGGTCGTACACCCTCAGCACTTCTTGTTCATCTTCGTCTTCCATCACGGCTTCAGCAGTCTGGCAATCAACGTACCACCATTTCAGATTCTTCAACACATCTTGAGGCATGTTCTTCATTGGAACCTCCTTGATGCATCGGATCGGCTTGTACTTCATCACCATCCATGGTTTGCCATCTGCCCTCAATCCACTCTCTGTATCCTCCACGAGCTTTCCCTTCTGTGGCTTTAATAGTTCAAACTTCTTTTCTTTTACGCCTTCTTTCCACACAATCTTCTCAATCATTCTCGCCATATTGTTGTCACTTCTGTTTATTAGGCCCAACCTGCCCAAATCTTTCACCTCACATTCCGGCAACGTATTGAAAGATCTCAACATTCTCTTGAAGTATTGAATGCCATCATAACGCTTCACCACAAACAACTTGATCTGTTCATCATAAATCCAACAGATGATTCCCTTCTTTGACTCAGCTTAGCCTTTGATGTTATAACTTTTCTTGAACACGGCTGGAACAGCAGGCTTCTTGGTCTTGATAAACCAATGAGCACAACCTTCCTTCCACCTAGGCTGCTCCTCCCACTCAGTCTCATCCATCTCAACGCTCACGTCGGCTTTCTCAACCTCAGGGATCTCGTGTTCAACGTTTTCTTCTACTATCTCCCCCTCTTCTATTCCATCTTCAATCTCTATCTGCTCACCGATCTTCTCAATCATGTCACTCGGTAGCACATCTTCATCAAACAGAACATCGTCACTGAACATGTCATCGTCCAGCTCTTTCAGCGCATCTATCACATCATCTTCAACTAACACCACATCATCACCAGAACCACCAGCCACGTCAGTAAACTCCCCCTCAGCTGTGGAAGTACCAAGAGCTTCAGAAGTTCTTGGCAGCTCACCACCTGCATCTTTCGATGCATTGGGATCATCGTCACGGTCATTCCTCTTCTTCGATCTGAGCTCGTCGCCCTTACAGCTCATCTCCCCCTGAGATGCCAAGAACTCCTTCAAGGCATCTATGATTTTCCCGTGCTCAACCAGGAGGGATGCCTGTAGTTGATTTGCTTCCACTAGGCTTTGAATAGTCTTCGACTGTTCTGCCACGATCCGCTCTAGTGAAGCTATCCTTTCTGTGTCTGACATTGGCGAAGGCGAGACTCCAGAAGCAGGCGTAACCGCAGGTGGTATCATACCTGATAACCCTGCAGCTGTGACGACCGTTGACTCCACAAAACAAGCAGCTACCACCGATTGAGTAAGCGTTGGCGGTGGTAGTGACACGATCTCCGGAGCCGACGTCTGGATGGTAGCGGTGGATGGAATGCCAGCCATTGATGTAGCCACCACGGGAACATCCGCAGCGCTTGTACTCGTCACCTGTACAGAAGAAGGAACAATTGACATACCAGACAGTGCGGCCGGAGCAAATCGTACAGTCCTTGAAGTCTCTCCAGCTCCCATGCCAGCACCTGTCCTCTCCCGTCTAGATCTTCTAATCAGCTTATGTATGTCTTCTTCTTCTTCCGACTCATCATCATCCTCTGTTCTCTTCCTCTTCCCAATCGTTCTTTCTCGAGACACCATCAACCGTCTCCCCTCATTCATAATCTCATCTAGATCGGAGTTAGCCATCGACGTAGCTGCTCTAGTCATACTCACACCCAAACTTTGTGCAGCTGAGACTTGCACCTCTTCCACTTGATCCATGTCAAAGTAGCCTTGACCTCCAAAAGCCGCGTCAAGGTCTATATCTTCAGCAGCAGACACAACAGGCACAGCAGGAGCAGGAACAGCTTGAGTTGCTCTTGCCTGTCGTGGTTGAGGATCTCTGAACTCGTCCCCACCAGCAGGAACATAATCTGGGTTGATTAAAAACCCAAATAGAGGAGTATGCCTGGGACGACGTTCAGGATTGCTCCTCGCACTTGACGTGCGGCATTGAGCAAAGATACGTTTGCTCACTGATTCTACGTATCTGATCGGGCGTCTCTGAGGTAGAGCCGGAGCGACATGGTTCAATATCATCTGTAAAAAGCGTGGGTACATGATGAACCGCTCCCGAGACATCGCCCGTCTTTGTCTATCAAGCTCGTAAAAGACCATTTGACTGAAACTATAACACTTGTTATAGGTCAGTGCAGTCATGGCAGACTGCATGGTCGCACCCATACCGTCTGTGCCCGCCTTCCTCCCCGACATGCACACGATCATGACGTGCATAAGGAAGCGCCACTGGTCTAGAAGGAAACCCTTCCTCCTCTGGGTGTCTCCTAATGGACCAGAGTAGCCCATTCGAAGAAATGCTCCATCACGAAAAGGAGCGACGAACTCAGTTGGATCGTCTCGAGTCTCGTCTCCGAACCGAAGCGCCACCCGGATCTGTTCAGAGTTGAATTGAACCTGTTGATTGTTCACCGTAGCTCTCATCACCGGGGGCTCAACACGGCAATCATATTCTACCGTCTCCCAGAAGTCTTCGATGTTCGGTAGAGATATCGGCAACGTGTTGGTAATCGCGTGAAAAATCCTCGAGCGCAGGAGGAACGTGATAATCTCGCGGTAGTCGTCCACACCGCTCGCCTCCGGGTCAAGAGTGATGTACATATTGTGACCCGGGAAAAACTGTCTCTGATTGTCACCATCATCGCCTCCTGCACCACCAGCACCCGCTATCGCAGCCATATCTGCAACAAACTAACCAAGTTAGAACGACACAAAGACATAGCACAAGTTCGCTTTGTTACCATGAGCGAAGTTGTGATAAACTCTGTATAGGCGAAGTTAAAGATGAGGCGAAGTTAGGAACAACTTCGCTTCAGCTTTAAGTTCGTCTAATTAATATAAGTAAAATTGATCTTAGGCGAAGTTAATGTTAACTTCGCCTCATCACAACATCGCCTCAGGCGAATTTAAGTTCGGGCGAAGTTACGGATAACTCGCCTCAGGCGAACTTAAGCTTCGGGCGAAGTTACGGATAACTTCGCCTCAGGCGAACTTAAGCTCCAAGCGCAGTTACGGATAACTTCGCCTAAACCCTAACTTCGCCTGAATCTGAATCGGCGACAGTGAGATTCATGGAACAACGTGCAGGTGATGATTCGGCTAGAATAGACGATTAAGCACTCGTAAATACAAGTTTTAAGGACATGTTGACGATCAGTATAGTGTTTAACACGTAAAAACACAAGTTAAGAGAATCGGTTTCAAAACCGATTGGTTCGAGGTTAATAACCGGGTCGAAACGACCCTTGATTATCATGAAAGAACTTGCAATATACGATAAAACAACATCTCGAACCTTTGATCGGTGTGAAAGTCGGAATAAATAACACGTAAACGAGATAAAATCAAGTTCGCCGGAGAATAAAGTGACAGTGGATAAGTTCGCTGAAAATAATAAACTGATGAACAGTTTTGACCTTAAGTATCCCTTATATAGGGGATCTGTTGTACAGGCGAAGTTACAGATAACTTCGCCTAGGCGAAGTTAACCACAACTTCGCCTGTTCAACAACATCGCCTATATATTTACAGAACCAAACCTTATAATTTTAACAATTTTCCAATTAAGTTATAAAAATTTCCAAGAAGAAATAAATAACATGATCAATTCTAAGTAACCAGATAAAAAATCATAAAACTCTCTAAGTACAAAAACTTAAAAAATTTAAGGTATAAGGGATCAAATTTCAGTCTTGCTAGGGACTGCTACGTTTTAGAAAAGATCCGAACAGGAATAATACTAACTACGTGACTGTAACATAGATCCGTGTTTAGATGTATTATGACATATAGAGACAGGTTGTAAGTAGGTAATATACTTAAGATGGTTTTCATCGTTACTGTGATACGAGTTAGGTTCAATTAATCCTTAAAATTTAAGTGGGCAACAACTCAGAAATATTGATGCCTCCTATCTATCCTCAAAGCGTATTTGGCTTTCCCCAAGTCACCCCGAATTGACTCCGACCCATAGTGTCTGATTAAATTGTAAATACTCTTCTTCTGGTTCCCGTTCTTCTTCTTACTCAAGATTGAGAAGTCTTGATATTATCATCACTAATATGTTTCAATAACTCCAAATATATATATATATATATATATATATTTGAATAAACATAGACTTCAAAGTAGAAATTAACTGCAAGTCCCGTATCTGGATCACTGCAGTATCTTGACACTCTATCTTCACGGGAATCAGAACACACATGGGCTCGTGTATGACTGGGTAATCGCTTTATTGCCTATCATTCGGAAAGATATACATGAAGACACGCAAAACTCTTAAGGAGTTTCCACATAAAATCAAGTAAATTTAGTTTGTATCACATCTACTTTTACGCACCATTAAAAGTTACCATGACATACAATGGCTGTCCTAAAGCCTTTTAAGCCTAATAACTTCACTAGCTAAGCACACAGAATTAGTATACTATCATTTTCCAAGGTTGGATCAATTTTCCGTTTAACATAGCTAACGAACTTCTTACGAAGTAACAGACTTGAAAAATAATTTCATTTCCCTTATTCTTTCAAAATTTAAACACAAATCGCCCCGACCAAACCAAAGTCTTCAGGTAAACGGCTATCCCGAAGATCCAAAGGATCAACTGGACCGACCACATACTAGTATGTGTCCTTCTAACTAAATATGATCGACTAATTTTAAGCGAAAGAACGAAAAACTCATCATAAACCGCCCCGGTCACTATCAGTAATCTGGTTAATGGCTATCCTCAAAATCTACAAGTAGAGAATGAGGACCAATACATATCCGAAGACAAGTCCTTCAAACTAATGTAACCGACATAATTTTAAGCGATTAGTGACGTTTTTTTTTTAAATAACACAAGAAAAGCATGGTTACTCGGGATTGATCATCCCATTCAGTTCAATAAGGTTTTGAAATCTGGATTTGTCAAACGCTTTAGTGTATAAATCAGCGAAATTATCAAGCGTATCCACCTTTTCAAGAATTATCAGTTTCTTTTCAGCACAATCCCGTATGAAATGATGGCGTATGTCAATGTGTTTAGTTTTACTATGTTTCATGGGATTGTTAGTTACTGAGATAGCAGCTGTGTTATCAATGCAAATAGTAGTAAGTAAGAAATTCAGACCATAGTCGCGCAGCTGTTATTGTATCCAAAGAACCTGAGAGCAGCAGTTGGATGCAGCCATGTATTCTGCCTCACAGGTTGAGATTGCGACTGAAGTCTGCTTCTTGCATTGCCACGACACCAATCTGCCACCAAGAAACTGACATCCTCCAGTTGTTGACTTCCGACTCTGATTGCACCCTCCATAATCAGAGTCTGTGTAAGCGACCAGCTCCAAGTCTCCTCCTCTCGGGTACCACAACCCCAGCTTCGGCTTGCCCTTGAGATACCGCAGTATCCTCTTTGCACCTTTCAAGTGAGATTCTTTTGGATTTGCCTGAAAACGTGCACAAAGACAAACAGCAAACATTATATCAGGCCTAGATGCAGTTAAGTACATTAAAGAACCTATTATCTCCCGATATTGAGTTGGGTCCACATCTGCATCACCGTCTACTTCAGCACCCAATTTGTGATTGACGCAGATTGGAGTATCATATGGAGAACTGTCCTCCATCTTGAAGCGCTTGAGTACATCATGAACATACTTCATCTGATGAATGAACATCCCGTCCTTCCTCTGATCAACCTGCAATCCTAGAAAGAAAGTTAGTTCACCCATAGCACTCATTTCAAACCTTTTCTTCATGACAGCTTCAAACTCCTGACACATGGAGACTTTTGATGCAGCAAATATAATGTCATCCACGTAGACTTGTACCAGCAGGATGTCACTTCCATCTCTTTTGAAGAACAACGTGCTATCAATTTTCCCTCTTTCAAAACCATTCTCGAGCAAGTAATCCGATAAAGTTGCATACCAGGCACGAGGTGCCTGATGTAATCCATACAACGCCTTGCTCAACCTGTACACGTGATCTGGATAGTCTGGGTCAGGAAAACCCGGAGGTTGCTCAACATACACAACCTCATCAACTTTCCCATTCAAAAACGCACTCTTCACATCTAGTTGAAACACCTTCATCTTTTCATAAGCAGCAAACGCCTAAAACAATCTTATGGCTTCTAATCTGGCGACAGGAGCGAACACTTCGTTATAATCAATCCCCTCTTGTTGATTAAAACCTTTCACGACAAGCCTCGCCTTGTTTCTTATAATAATCCCCTTATCATCTCTCTTGCACTTGAACACCCATTTCGTGCCTATCGCATGCACATTCTTTGGTTTTTCAACCAAAGTCCAAACTTCCATCTTCTCGAATTGAGCCAACTCTTCTTGCATGGCTTCGACCCACGAGCTGTCCTTTAAAGCCATTTGATAATTCTTCGGTTCAACTTGGCTTATAAAACAGGTATACAGGCATTCATCGATTATCCCTGTCTCCTTAATGCTTGTATAAACACAGGTATGTTCATTCAAGCTACTTCTCGTTTGTACACCTGAGGACACATCACCAATCACATTATCCAAAGGGTGATCTTTATGAATCCTCGTGGTCGGAACAGAACCGACATGCAAATTATCTTCCAAATTAGAAGAGATCTCATCAATGGTTGTTTCATGCTGAGAGTGAAAAGGATTGATAAATTCTTCTTCAGTTGAGGCAGCAGGGGTATCGATAGTGTTTGATGAGGAAGGTTGACATTTATCAATCAGTTGTCTTTGTAATAGATTTTCTTCCTCATCGAGTATCATCTTCGTCGCAGCTCTTTCTTCTTCTTCAGAAATCTCCAAATCCGGTACGTTAAACGACTTAAAAAGCTTAACATAGTCGAAAAGCTCAGCAGGTCCATTGCTAGGTTTTGGCGGTTGGTAACTTGTGATATCAGTGTTACACACCACCTCCACCTTGCAAGTCGAAGTATTGAATACCCGTCTGTTGGGAGCACCAACAACATAACCGACTAATATTCCTTCATCGGCTACTTCCCCAAATTTAGAATTTTTCTTCAAGATCGAACAAGGGGACCCGAATGGTTCAAGACCACTCAAGTTGGGCTTCCTTCCATGCATAAGCTCGTAACATGTTTTACCAAGTCTCTTAACGGTTAACACCCTATTCAGAACATAGCAGGCTGTAGCAACCGCTTCAGCCCAGAACATCACAGGAAGCTTCGAATCTGCCAGCATAGTCCTGGCTCCTTCAATTAAAGTTCGGTTCTTCCTTTCAGCCACTCCATTCTGTTGCGGAGTATACGGAGTGCTGTATTGATGTTCAATTCCTTTCTGAAGACAGAAGATCTCCATTTCAAAATTCTTGAACTCCGTACCATTGTCACTTCTGATGAACTTAACTGTTTTACTCATGACGTTCTCAACTTTAGTAATCAAATTCTTCACCATTTGAGCCGTCTCATCTTTCGATTTCAGAAAATATACCCACGATTATCGCGAGTAGTCATCAATGATCACCAAGCAGTAAGAAGTACCTCCTAGACTTTGTACATTCACTGGACCGAAGAGATCCATGTGAAGCAGTTCTAGAGTACTGGCTATTGAGTTGACCTTCTTGGTGAGATGGGATTTCTTGTGTTGCTTTCCCTTCTTGCATCCTATACATTTGTCTTCAAAGTTAAAACTTTTCAAGGGAACGCCCATCACAAGCCCATTTTTGACAATGTGGTTCATCTTCCGAAGATGAATGTGCCCCATCCTTCTGTGCCATAGTTCGGATTCTGATTCGCTTGCCTTCGTCATTAAACATGATTCTCCCGTGGCCATTTCAGTAGACCTCATATCCATCGCATATGTATTTGTATCACGTGGAGCTTTCATCACTATCCACTCGTCTGGTATCTGAAAACCAGGCTTCAACACGATCGCCTCATTCTTCGTGAAGTGAACAGTATACTCCTTATCACAAATCTGCGACACACTCAGCAGATTGTGCTTCAGCTCTTCCACAAAATTCACATTCTCAAGTGTCATCTTCCCATTGGACACCGTGCCTCTCCCAGTAATTCTTCCTCCACTTTCACCAGCAAAACTAACTCTGGCTCCATGAACAGGTTTTAAGTCGTGCAACAAGTATTTGTTGCCCGTCATGTGCCGGGAACAACCGCTATCTACAATCCAAAGACTGTGGGCAGCCCTGTTCAACTTCGCTTGGAGCTTGGAGCTTAAGTTCGCTTGGAGCTTAAGTTCGCCTGAGGCTTTAGGCGAAGTTATCCGTAACTTCGCTTGGAGCTTAAGTTCGCCTGAGGCGAAGTTATCCGTAACTTCGCCCGAAGCTTAAGTTCGCCTGAGGCGAAGTTATCCGTAACTTCGCCCGAACTTAAATTCGCCTGAGGCGATGTTGTGATGAGGCGAAGTTAACATTAACTTCGCCTAAGATCAATTTTACTTATATTAATTAGACGAACTTAAAGCTGAAGCGAAGTTGTTCCTAACTTCGCCTCATCTTTAACTTCGCCTATACAGAGTTTATCACAACTTCGCTCATGGTAACAAAGCGAACTTGTGCTATGTCTTTGTGTCGTTCTAACTTGGTTAGTTTGTTGCAGATATGGCTGCGATAGCGGGTGCTGGTGGTGTAGGAGGCGATGATGGTGACAATCAGAGACAGTTTTTCCCGGGTCACAATATATACATCACTCTTGACCCGGAGGCGAGCGGTGTGGACGACTACCGCGAGATTATCACGTTCCTCCTGCGCTCGAGGATTTTTCACGCGATTACCAACACGTTGCCGATATCTCTACCGAACATCGAAGACTTCTGTGAGACGGTAGAATATGATTGCCGTGTTGGGCCCCCGGTGATGAGAGCTACGGTGAACAATCAACAGGTTCAGTTCAACTCTGAACAGATCCGGGTGGCGCTTCGGTTCGGAGACGAGACTCGAGACGATCCAACTGAGTTCGTCGCTCCTTTTCGTGATGGAGCATTTCTTCGAATGGGCTACTCTGGTCCATTAGGAGACACCCAGAGGAGGAAGGGTTTCCTTCTAGACCAGTGGCGCTTCCTTATGCACGTCATGATCGTGTGCATGTCGGGGAGGAAGGCGGGCACAGACGGTATGGGTGCGACCATGCAGTCTGCCATGACTGCACTGACCTATAACAAGTGTTATAGTTTCAGTCAAATGGTCTCTTACGAGCTTGATAGACAAAGACGGGCGATGTCTCGGGAGCGGTTCATCATGTACCCACGCTTTTTACAGATGATATTGAACCATGTCGCTCCGGCTCTACCTCAGAGACGCCCGATCAGATACGTAGAATCAGTGAGCAAACATATCTTTGCTCAATGCCGCACGTCAAGTGCGAGGAGCAATCCTGAACGTCGTCCCAGGCATACTCCTCTATTTGGGTTTTTAATCAACCCAGAGTATGTTCCTGCTGGTGGGGACGAGTTCAGAGATCCTCAACCACGACAGGCAAGAGCAACTCAAGCTGTTCCTGCTCCTGCTGTGCCTGTTGTGTCTGCTGCTGAAGATAAAGACCTTGACGCGGCTTTTGGAGGTCAAGGCTACTTTGACATGGATCAAGTGGAAGAGGTGCAAGTCTCAGCTGCACAAAGTTTGGGTGTGAGTATGACTAGAGCAGCTACGTCGATGGCTGACTCCGATCTAGATGAGATTATGAATGAGGGGAGACGGTTGATGGTGTCTCGAGAAAGAACGATTGGGAAGAGGAAGAGAACAGAGGATGATGATGAGTCGGAAGAAGAAGAAGACATACATAAGCTGATTAGAAGATCTAGACGGGAGAGGACAGGTGCTGGCATGGGAGCTGGAGAGACTTCAAGGACTGTACGATTTGCTCCGGCCGCACTGTCTGGTATGTCAATTGTTCCTTCTTCTGTACAGGTGACGAGTACAAGCGCTGCGGATGTTCCCGTGGTGGCTACATCAACGGCTGGCATTCCATCCACCGCTACCATCCAGACGTCGGCTCCGGAGATCGTGTCACTACCACCGCCAACGCTTACTCAATCGGTGGTAGCTGCTCGTTTTGTGGAGTCAACGGTCGTCACAGCTGCAGGGTTATCAGGTATGATACCACCTGCGGTTACGCCTGCTTCTGGAGTCTCGCCTTCACCAATGTCAGACACAGAAAGGATAGCTTCACTAGAGCGGATCGTGGCAGAACAGTCGAAGACTATTCAAAGCCTAGTGGAAGCAAATCAACTACAGGCATCCCTCCTGGTTGAGCACGGGAAAATCATAGATGCCTTGAAGGAGTTCTTGGCATCTCAGGGGGAGATGAGCTGTAAGGGCGACGAGCTCAGATCGAAGAAGAGGAATGACCGTGACGATGATCCCAATGCATCGAAAGATGCAGGTGGTGAGCTGCCAAGAACTTCTGAAGCTCTTGGTACTTCCACAGCTGAGGGGGAGTCTACTGACGTGGCTGGTGGTTCTGGTGATGATGTGGTGTTAGTTGAAGATGATGTGATAGATGCGCTGAAAGAGCTGGACGATGACATGTTCAGTGACGATGTTCTGTTTGATGAAGATGTGCTACCGAGTGACATGATTGAGAAGATCGGTGAGCAGATAGAGATTGAAGATGGAATAGAAGAGGGGGAGATAGTAGAAGAAAACGTTGAACACGAGATCCCTGAGGTTGAGAAAGCCGACGTGAGCGTTGAGATGGATGAGACTGAGTGGGAGGAGCAGCCTAGGTGGAAGGAAGGTTGTGCTCATTGGTTTATCAAGACCAAGAAGCCTGCTGTTCCAGCCGTGTTCAAGAAAAGTTATAACATCAAAGGCTATGCTGAGTCAAAGAAGGGAATCATCTGTTGGATTTATGATGAACAGATCAAGTTGTTTGTGGTGAAGCGTTATGATGGCATTCAATACTTCAAGAGAATGTTGAGATCTTTCAATACATTGCCGGAATGTGAGGTGAAAGATTTGGGCAGGTTGGGCCTAATAAACAGAAGTGACAACAATATGGCGAGAATGATTGAGAAGATTGTGTGGAAAGAAGGCGTAAAAGAAAAGAAGTTTGAACTATTAAAGCCACAGAAGGGAAAGCTCGTGGAGGATACAGAGAGGGGATTGAGAGCAGATGACAAACCATGGATGGTGATGAAGTACAAGCCAATCCGATGCATCAAGGAGGTTCCAATGAAGAACATGCCTCAAGATGTGTTGAAGAATCTGAAATGGTGGTACGTTGATTGCCAGACTGCTGAAGCCGTGATGGAAGACGAAGATGAACAAGAAGTGCTGAGGGTGTACGACCCGATGCATCTTGTTAACTTATCGAAAGCTGATTTGCAAGTGTTGAACGAAAAGAAGATATTCTATATTCCTGCTTGGAAGGATGAAGCAAGGAAATATCAGCGAGTAGTCACGGTGTGTGTGAGAGAAGGAGTGCACGCATGAAGATACAGGATTACGAGACAAGAGCTGAAAGATCAAGATATGAAGCTACTGCCAAGGGGGAGTCTGTTGGTGCATAGATGTCAGTAGTTCATATGTCTAAAGTCTGTAATCGAGTCTGTAATATTGTTTATGTAATTGTTTGTTTAGAAGCGAAGTTGTTGACAAGTTCGCTTAGGCGAACTTGTTAACCAAGCGAAGTTGTTGACAAGTTCGCCTAGGCGAACTTGTTCAACGAGCGAAGTTATTGACAACTTGGCCTGAGGCGAAGTTGTCGTGTATTTATATTGTTAACTGTTTAAGGTTTTAGGTTAATCGTTTAATCAGTAGTTAGAGAGTTCAGTTACGTGTAAGTCTATTGACGTGAGTCTGTAAGCATCTCGGTTTGAGTTATCAATATAACGTGTGGTTGTTCGTATTGTGTGTACGTGTGTTCGTGAGCTAATATTCTACGTCCGTAACGATCTACACAGGGATTCCGCACCTGTGTATATCGGAATATCTCGTGTGATCCGTCCGGGGAACCTACACGACCCATACTCAGTTTTTCTCTGGCTCGTGTACTACCCCCTATGGCAATACTGGCAAAATTTTGAACGGGCCACGGGGTAGAGTGAGGGCATAATTATTGATCCGATTCTTTCTTAGAGTCATAAAATAATGTATAGCAGTCTCCTAGACCGAATTGATGATGCGATTCAGTGGTTCGACCCATCCTCAGTTTTTCCTCCGGTTCGTGTACTACCCCCTTTTGCAAAACTGGCAAAATTTCGATCGGGCAACGGGGTGGAGTGAGGGCATAAGTATTGATCCGATTCTTTCTTAGGGTCATAAAATATTGTATGGCAGTCTCCATTACCGAATTTATGATCTGATTCAGTGGTTCAACCCATACTCAGTTTTTCCTCCGGCTCGTGTACTACCCCCTTTGGCAATACTGGCAAAATTTCGAACGGGCAACGGGGTGGCGTGAGGGCATAATTATTGATCCGATTCTTTCTTAGGGTCATAAAATATTGTATGGCAGTCTCCATTACCGAATTTATGATCTGATTCAGTGGTTCGACCCATACTCAGTTTTTCCTCCGACTCGTGTACTACCCCCTTTGGCAATACTGGCAAAATTTCGAACGGGCAACGGGGTGGCGTGAGGGCATAATTATTGATCTGATTCTTTTTAGGGTAATAAAATATTGTATGGTAGTCTACATGACCGAATTTATGATCCGATTCAGTGGTTCGACCCATACTCAGTTTTTCCTACGGCTCGTGTACTACCCCCTTTGGAAATACTGGAAAAATTTCAAACGGGCAACGAGGTGGCCTAAGGCATAATTATTGATCCGATTCTTTCTTAGGGTCATAAAATATTGTATGGCAGTCTCCATGACCGAATTTATGATCTGATTCAGTGGTTCGACCCATAATCAATTTTTCCTCCGGCTCGTGTAATACCCCCTAGGGCAATAGTTGCAAAATTTTGAACGGGCCACGGGGTGGCGTGAGGGCATAATTATTGATCCGATTCTTTCATAGAGTCATAAAATATTGTATGGCAGTCTCCTAGACCGAATTGATGATCCGATTCACTGGTTCGACCCATCCTCAGTTTTTCCTCCGGTTTTAGTGTACTACCCCCTTTTGCAATACTGGCAAAATTTCGAACGGGCAACGGGGTGGCGTGAGGGCATTATTATTGATCAGATTCTTTCTTAGGGTCATAAAATATTGTATGGCAGTCTACATGACCGAATTTATGATCCGATTCAGTGGTTCGACCCATACTCAGTTTTCCTCCGGCTCGTGTACTACCCCCTTTGGAAATACTGGCAAAATTTCGAACGGGCCACGGGGTGGAGTGAGGGCATAATTATTGATCCGATTCTTTCTTAGAGTCATAAAATATTGTATGGCAGTCTCCTAGACCGAATTGATGATCCGATTCAGTGGTTCGACCCATCCTCAGTTTTTCCTCCGTTTCGTGTACTACCCCCTTTTGCAATACTGGCAAAATTTCGAACGGGCAACGGGGTGGCGTGAGGGCATAATTATTGATCCGATTCTTTCTTAGGGTCATAAAATATTGTATGGCAGTCTCCATTACCGAATTTATGATCTGATTCAGTGGTTCGACCCTTACTCAGTTTTTCCTCCGGCTCGTGTACTACCCCCTTTGGCAATACAGGCAAAATTTCGAACGGGCAACGGGGTGGCGTGAGGGCATCATTATTGATCCGATTCTTTCTTAGGGTCATAAAATATTGTATAGCAGAATCATAGACCATATTTATGATCCGATTCAGTGGTTCGACCCATACACAGTTTTTCCTCCGGCTCGTGTACTACCCCCTATGGCAATACTGACAAAATTTCGAACGGGCCACGGGGTGGAGTGAGGGCATAATTATTGATCTGATTCTTTCTTAGAGTCATAAAATATTGTATGGCAGTCTCCTAGACCGAATTGATGATCCGATTCAGTGGTTCGACCCATCCTCAGTTTTTCCTCCGGTCCGTGTACTACCCCCTTTTGCAATACTGGCAAAATTTCGAACGGGCAACGGGGTGGCGTGAGGGCATAATTATTGATCCGATTCTTTCTTAGGGTCATAAAATATTGTATGGCAGTCTCCATGACCGAATTTATGATCCGATTTAGTGGTTCGACCCATACTCAGTTTTTCTCCGGCTCGTGTACTACCTAGTATGGCAATACTGGCAAAATTTCGAACGGGCCACGGGTTGGAGTGAGGGTATAATTATTGATCCGATTCTTTCTTAGACTCATAAAATATTGTATGGCAGTCTCCTAGACCGAATTGATGATCCGATTCAGTGGTTCGACCCATCATCAGTTTTTCCTCCGGTTCGTGTACTACCCCCTTTTGCAATACTGGCAAAATTTCGAACGGGCAACGGGGTGGCGTGAGGGCATAATTATTGATCCTATTATTTCTTAGGGTCATAAAATATTGTAAGGCAGTCTCCATTACCGAATTGATGATCCGATTCAGTTGTTCGACCCATCCTCAGTTTTTCCTCCGGTTCGTGTACTACCCCTTTTGCAATACTGGCAAAATTTCGAACGGCAACGGGGTGGCGTGAGGGCATAATTATTGATCCGATTCTTTCTTAGGGTCATAAAATATTGTATAGCAGAATCATAGACCATATTTATGATCCGATTCAGTGGTTCGACCCATACTCAGTTTTTCCTCCGGCTCGTGTACTACCCCCTATGGCAATACTGACAAAATTTCGAACGGGCCACGGGGTGGAGTGAGGGCATAATTATTGATCTGATTCTTTCTTAGAGTCATAAAATATTGTATGGCAGTCTCCTAGACCGAATTGATGATCCGATTCAGTGGTTCGACCCATCCTCAGTTTTTCCTCCGGTCCGTGTACTACCCCCTTTTGCAATACTGGCAAAATTTCGAACGGGCAACGGGGTGGCGTGAGGGCATAATTATTGATCCGATTCTTTCTTAGGGTCATAAAATATTGTATGGCAGTCTCCATTACCGAATTTATGATCTGATTCAGTGGTTCGACCCATACTCAGTTTTTCCTCCGGCTCGTGTACTACCCCCTTTGGCAATACTGGTAAAATTTCGAACGGGCAACGGGGTGGCGTGAGGGCATAATTATTGATCCGATTCTTTCTTAGGGTCATAAAATATTGTATGGCAGTCTCCATTACCGAATTTATGATCTGATTCAGTGGTTCGACCCATACTCAGTTTTTCCTCCGGCTCGTGTACTACCCCCTTTGGCAATACTGGCAAAATTTCGAATGGGCAACGGGGTGGTGTGAGGGCATAATTATTGATCCGATTCTTTCTTAGGGTCCTAAAATATTGTATGGCAGTCTCCATGACCGAATTTATGATCCGATTCAGTGGTTCGACCCATACTCAGTTTTTCTCCGGCTCGTGTACTACCCCCTATGGCAATACTGGCAAAATTTCGAACGGGCCACGTGGTGGAGTGAGGGCATAATTATTGATCCGATTCTTTCTTAGAGTCATAAAATATTGTATGGCAGTCTCTTAGACCGAATTAATGATCCGATTCAGTGGTTCGACCCATCCTCAGTTTTTCCTCCGGTTCGTGTACTACCCCCTTTTGCAATACTGGCAAAATTTCGAACGGACAACGGGGTGGCGTGAGGGCATAATTATTGATCCGATTCTTTCTTAGAGTCATAAAATATTGTATGGCAGTCTCCATGACCGAATTTATGATCTGATTCAGTGGTTCGACCCATACTCAGTTTTTCCTCCAGCTCGTGTACAACCCCCTATGGCAATACTGGCAAAATTTCGAACGAGCCACGGGGTGGAGTGAGGGCATAATTATTGAACCGATTCTTTCTTAGATCATAAAATATTGTATGGCAGTCTCCTAGACCGAATTGATGATCCGATTCAGTTGTTCGACCCATCCTCAGTTTTTCCTCCGGGTCGTGTACTACCCCCTATGGCAATACTGGCAATATTTCGAACGGGCAACGGGGTGGCGTGAGGGCATAATTATTGATCAGATTCTTTCTTAGGGTAATAAAGTATTGTATGGCAGTCTACATGACCGAATTTATGATCCGATTCAGTTGTTCGACCCATACTCAGTTTTTCCTCCGGCTCGTGTACTACCCCATTTGGCAATACTGGCAAAATTTCGAACGGGCAAAAGGGTGGCGTGATGGCATAATTATTGATCTGATTCTTTCTTAGGGTCATAAAATATTGTATGGCAATCTCCATGACCGAATTTATGATCTGATTCAGTGGTTCGACCCATACTCAGTTTTTCCTCTGGCTCGTGTAATACCCCCTATGGCAATAGTTGCAAAATTTTGAACGGGCCACGGGGTGTCGTGAGGGCATAATTATTGATCCGATTCTTTCTTAGTGTCATAAAATATTGTATGGCAGTCTACATGACCGAACTTATGATCCGATTCAGTGGTTCGACCCATACTCAGTTTTTCCTCCGGCTTGTGTACTACCCTCTTTGGCAATACTGGCAAAATTTCGAACGGGAAACGGGGTGGCGTGAGGGCATAATTATTGATCCGATTCTTTTTAGGGTAATAAAATATTGTATGGTAGTCTCCATGACCGAATTTATGATCCGATTCAGTGGTTCGACCCATACTCAGTTTTTCCTACGGCTCGTGTACTACCCATTTTGGAAATACTGTCAAAATTTCGAACGGGCAACGGGGTGGCGTAAGGCATAATTATTGATCCGATTCTTTCTTTGGGTCATAAAATATTGTATGGCAGTCTCCATGACCGAATTTATGATACGATTCAGTGGTTCGACCCATACTCAGTTTTTCCTACGGCTCGTGTACTACCCCCTTTGGCAATACTTGCAAAATTTCGAACGGGCCATTGGGTGGCGTGAGGTCATAAGTATTGATCCGATTCTTTCTTAGGGTTATAAAATATTGTATGGCAGTCTCCTAGACCAAATTTATGATCTGATTCAGTGGTTAGACCCATCCTCAGTTTTTCCTCCGGGTCGTGTACAACCCCCTATGGCAATACTAGCAAAATTTTGAACGGGCAACGGGGTGGCGTGAAGGCATAATTATTGATCCGATTCTTTCTTAGGGTCATAAAATACTGAATGGCAGTCTCCATGACCGAACCCATACTCAGTTTTTCTCCGGCTCGTGTACTACCCCCTATGGCAATACTGGCAAAATTTCGAACGGGCCACGGGGTGGCGTGAGGGCATAATTATTGATCCGATTCTTTCTTAGAGTCATAAAATATTGTATGGCGGTCTCATAGACCGAATTGATGATCCGATTCAGTGGTTCGACCCATCCTCAGTTTTTCCTCCGGGTCGTGTACTACCCCCTATGGCAATACTGGCAAAATTTCAATCGGGCAACGGGGTGGCGTGAGGGCATAATTATTGATCAGATTCTTTCTTAGGGTCATAAAGTATTGTATGGCAGTCTACATGACCGAATTTATGATCCAATTCAGTTGTTCGACCAATACTCAGTTTTTCCTCCGGCTCGTGTACTACCCCCTTTGGCAATACTGGCAAAATTTCGAACGGGCAACGGGGTGGCGTGTGGGTATAATTATTGATCTGATTCTTTCTTAGGGTCTTAAAAAATTGTATGGCAATCTCCATGACCGAATTTATGATCTGATTCAGTGGTTCGACCCATACTCAGTTTTTCCTCCGGCTCGTGTAATACCCCCTATGGCAATAGTTGCAAAATTTTGAACAGGCCACGGGGTGTCGTGAGGGCATAATTATTGATCCGATTCTTTTTTAGAGTCATAAAATAATGTATGGCAGTCTACATGACCGAATTTATGATCCGATTCAGTGGTTCGACCCATGCTCAGTGTTTCCTCCGGCTTGTGTACTACCCCCTTTGGCAATACTGGCAAAATTTCGAACGGGAAACGGGGTGGCGTGAGGGCATAATTATTGATCCGATTCTTTTTAGGGTAATAAAATATTGTATGGTAGTCTCCATGACCGAATTTATGATCCGATTCAGTGGTTCGACCCATACTCAGTTTTTCCTACGGCTCGTGTACTACACCTTTTGGAAATACTGTCAAAATTTCGAACGGGCAACGGGGTGGCGTAAGGCATAATTATTGATACGATTCTTTCTTTGGGTCATAAAATATTGTATGGCAGTCTCCATGACCGAATTTATGATACGATTCAGTGGTTCGACCCATACTCAGTTTTTCCTACGGCTCGTGTACTACCCCCTTTGGCAATACTTGCAAAATTTCGAACGGGCCATTGGGTGGCGTGAGGTCATAAGTATTGATCCGATTCTTTCTTAGGGTTATAAAATATTGTATGGCAGTCTCCTAGACCAAATTTATGATCTGATTCAGTGGTTAGACCCATCCTCAGTTTTTCCTCCGGGTCGTGTACAACCCCCTATGGCAATACTAGCAAAATTTTGAACGGGCAACGGGGTGGCGTGAAGGCATAATTATTGATCCGATTCTTTCTTAGGGTCATAAAATATTGAATGGCAGTCTCCATGACCGAACCCATACTCAGTTTTTCTCCGGCTCGTGTACTACCCCCTATGGCAATACTGGCAAAATTTCGAACGGGCCACGGGGTGGCGTGAGGGCATAATTATTGATCCGATTCTTTCTTAGAGTCATAAAATATTGTATGGCGGTCTCATAGACCGAATTGATGATCCGATTCAGTGGTTCGACCCATCCTCAGTTTTTCCTCCGTGTCGTGTACTACCCCCTATGGCAATACTGGCAAAATTTCGATCGGGCAACGGGGTGGCGTGAGGGCATAATTATTGATCAGATTCTTTCTTAGGGTCATAAAGTATTGTATGGCAGTCTACATGACCGAATTTATGATCCAATTCAGTTGTTCGATCAATACTCAGTTTTTCCTCCGGCTCGTGTACTACCCCCTTTGGCAATACTGGCAAAATTTCGAACGGGCAACGGGGTGGCGTGTGGGTATAATTATTGATCTGATTCTTTCTTAGGGTCTTAAAAAATTGTATGGCAATCTCCATGACCGAATTTATGATCTGATTCAGTGGTTCGACCCATACTCAGTTTTTCCTCCGGCTCGTGTAATACCCCCTATGGCAATAGTTGCAAAATTTTGAACGGGCCACGGGGTGTCGTGAGGGCATAATTATTGATCCGATTCTTTTTTAGAGTCATAAAATAATGTATGGCAGTCTACATGACCGAATTTATGATCCGATTCAGTGGTTCGACCCATACTCAGTGTTTCCTCCGGCTCGTGTACTACCCCCTTTGGCAATACTGGCAAAATTTCGAACGGGCAACGGGGTGGCGTGAGGGCATAATTATTGATCCGATTCTTTTTAGGGTAATAAAATATTGTATGGTAGTCACCATGACCGAATTTATGATCCGATTCAGTGGTTCGACCCATACTCAGTTTTTCCTACGGCTCGTGTACTACCCCCTTTGGAAATACTGGCAAAATTTCGAACGGGCAACGGGGTGGCGTAAGGCATAATTATTGATCCGATTCTTTCTTTAGGTCATAAAATATTGTACGGCAGTCTCCATGACCGAATTTATGATCCGATTCAGTGGTTCGACCAATACTCAGTTTTTCCTACGGCTCGTGTACTACCCCCTTTGGCAATACTTGCAAAATTTCGAACGGGCCATTGGGTGGCGTGAGGTCATAAGTATTGATCCGATTCTTTCTTAGGGTCATAAAATATTGTATGGCAGTCTCCAAGACCAAATTTATGATCCGATTCAGTGGTTAGACCCATCCTCAGTTTTTCCTCCGGGTCATGTACAACCCCCTATGGCAATACTAGCAAAATTTTGAACGGGCAACGGGGTGGCGTGAGGGCATAATTATTGATCCGATTCTTTCTTAGGGTCATAAAATATTGTATGGCAGTCTCCATGACCGAACCCGTACTCAGTTTTTCTCCGGCTCGTGTACTACCCCCTATGGCAATACAGGCAAAATTTCGAACGGGCCACGGGGTGGCGTGAAGGCATAATTATTGATCCGATTCTTTCTTAGAGTCATAAAATATTGTATGGCAGTCTTCTAGACCGAATTGATGATCCGATTCAGTGGTTCGACCCATCCTCAGTTTTTCCTCCGGGTCGTGTACTACCCCCTATGCCAATACTGGCAAAATTTCGAACGGGCAACGGGGTGGCGTGAGGTCATAAGTATTGATCCGATTCTTTCTTAGGGTCATAAAATATTGTATGGCAGTCTCCAAGACCAAATTTATGATCCGATTCAGTGGTTAGACCCATCCTCAGTTTTTCCTTCGGGTCGTGTAAAACCCCCTATGGCAATACTAGCAAAATTTTGAATAGGCAAAGGGGTGGCGTGAGGGCATAATTATTGATTCGATTCTTTCTTAGGGTCATAAAATATTGTATGGCAGTCTCCATGACCGAACCCATACTCAGCTTTTCTCCGGCTCGTGTACTACCCCCTATGGCAATACTGGCAAAATTTCGAACGGGCCGCGGGGTGGCGTGAGGGCATAATTATTGATCCGATTATTTCTTAGAGTCATAAAATATTGTATGGCAGTCTCCTAGACTGAATTGATGATCCGATTCAGTGGTTCGACCCATCCTCAGTTTTTCCTCAGGGTCGTGTACTACCCCCTATGCCAATACAGGCAAAATTTCGAACGGGCAACGGGGTGGCGTGAGGGCATAATTATTGATCAGATTCATTCTTAGGGTCTTAAAGTATTGTATGGCAGTCTACATGACCGAATTTATGATCCAATTCAGTTGTTCGACCCATACTTAGTTTTTCCTCCGGCTCGTGTACTACCCACTTTGGCAATACTGGCAAAATTTCGAACGGGCAACGAGGTGGCGTGTGGGCATAATTATTAATCCGATTCTTTCTTAGGGTCATAAAATATTGTATTGCAGTCTACATGACCGAATTTATGATCCGATTCAGTGGTTCGACCCATACTCAGTTTTTCCTCCGGCTCGTGTACAACCCCCTTTGGCAATACTGGCAAAATTTCGAACGGGCAACGGGTTGCGTGAGGGTATATTTATTGATCCTATTCTTTTTAGGGTAATAAAATATTATATGGTAGTCTCCATGACCGAATTTATGATCCGATTCAGTGGTTCGACCCTTACTCAGTTTTTCCTACGGCTCGTGTACTACCCCCTTTGGAAATACTGGCAAAATTTCGAACGGGCAACGGGGTGGCGTAAGGCATAATTATTGATCCGATTCTTTCTTTGGGTCATAAAATATTGTATGGCAGTCTCAATGACCGAATTTATGATCCGATTCAGTGGTTCGACCCATACTCAGTTTTTCCTACGGCTCGTGTACTACCCCCTTTGGCAATACTGGCAAATTTTCGAACGGGGCATTGGGTGGCGTGAGGTCATAAGTATTGATCCGATTCTTTCTTAGGGTCATAAAATATTATATGGCAGTCTCCTAGACCAAATTTATGATCCGATTCAGTGGTTAGACCCATCCTCAGTTTTTCCTCCGGCTCGTGTACTACCCCCTATGGCAATACTGGCAAAATTTTGAACGGGCAACGGGGTGGCGTGAGGGCATAATTATTGATCCGATTCTTTCTTAGGGTCATAAAATATTGTATGGCAGTCTCCATGACCGAACCCATACTCAGTTTTTCTCCGGCTCGTGTACTACCCCCTATGGCAATACTGGCAAAATTTCGAACGGGCCACGGGGTGGCGTGAGGGCATAATTATTGATCCGATTCTTTCTTAGAGTCATAAAATATTGCATGGCAGTCTCCTGGACCGAATTGATGATCCGTTTCAGTGGTTCGACCCATCCTCAGTTTTTCCTCCGGGTCGTGTACTACCCCCCTATGGCAATACTGGCAAAATTTCGAACGGGCAACGGGGTGTCGTGAGGGCATTGTAGGTCCCCCCGGGGGCATCGCTGATCGATACGAGATCCGCACGAGGTCTAGGAGTGCGGAATTCTCCTAGACTCGTTAATGGTGTACAAGATGAAGAACACAAACACGTACACGAACAAATACACGAACAAATACAAGAACGAATACAAGAACGGGATAAACAAATCTGCAGATTCTTTATAATAATAATTAAACAAACACGTTACATACCGTAACATAAACAGAAACACGTCCGACCCGAGGTGAGCTCTACCTCGGGTCGTCCCTGACGACACTCTCTCTCTGTTTGTTCTCTCTCGACACTCAAACTGTAACACACAACTCTCTGAATTACTGGATTGCTAACCCTAAACACGACACACATATATATATATAAACTTCACGGGCTTGGGCCTGTAGGTGAAGTTGTTACAACTTCGCCTATGGCGAAGTTGATATAACTTCGCCTGTGGCAGAAGTTGTGCTAACTTCGCCTATGGCGAAGTTGTTCTAACTTCGCCTGTGGCGTTCCGCTGGTCAGAATTGCATAGCGACGGTCACACAATGCACCAACAGGCATAATTATTGATCCGATTCTTTCTTAGAGTCATAAAATATTGTATGGCAGTCTCCTAGACCGAATTGATGATCCGATTCAGTGGTTCGACCCATCCTCAGTTTTTCCTCCGGTTCGTGTACTACCCCCTTTCGCAAAACTGGCAAAATTTCGAACGGGCAACTGGGTGGCGCGAGGGCATAATTATTGATCAGATTCTTTCTTAGGGTCATAAAATATTGTATGGCATTCTACATGACCGAATTTATGATTCGATTCAGTGATTCGACCCATACTCAGTTTTTCCTCCGGCTCGTGTACTACCCCCTTTGGCAATACTGGCAAAATTTCGAACGGGCAACGGGGTGGCGTGTGGGCATAATTTTTGATCTGATTCTTTCTTAGGGTCATAAAATATTGTATGGCAATCTCCATGACCAGATTTATGATCTGATTCAGTAGTTCGACCCATACTCAGTTTTTCCTCCGGCTCGTGTAATACCCCCTATGGCAATACTTGCAAAATTTTAAACGGGCCACGGGGTGGCGTGAGGGCATAATTATTGATCCGATTCTTTCTTAGAGTCATAAAATATTGTATGGCAGTCTCCTAGACCGAATTGATGATCCGATTCAGTGGTTCGACCCATCCTCAGTTTTTCCTTCGGTTCGTGTACTACCCCCTTTTGCAATACTGGCAAAATTTAGAACGGGCAACGGGGTGGCGTGAGGGCATAATTATTGATCCGATTCTTTCTTAGGGTCATAAAATATTGTATGGCAGTCTCCATGACCGAACCCATACTCAGTTTTTCTCCGACTCGTGTACTACCCCCTATGGCAATACTGGCAAATATTCGAACGGGCCACGGGGTGGAGTGAGGTCATAATTATTGATCCGATTCTTTCTTAGAGTTATAAAATATTGTATGGCTGTCTCCTAGACCGAATTGATGATCCGATTCAGTGGTTCGACCCATTCTCAGTTTTTCCTTCGGTTCGTGTACTACCCCCTTTTGCAATACTGGCAAAATTTCGAACGGGCAACAGGGTGGCGTGAGGGCATAATTATTGATCCGATTTTTTCTTAGGGTCATAAAATATTGTATGGCAGTCTCCATGACCGAACCCATACTCAGTTTTTCTCCGGCTCGTGTACTACCCCCTATGGCAATACTGGCAAATATTCGAACGGGCCACGGGGTGGAGTGAGGGCATAATTATTGATCCGATTCTTTCTTAGAGTCATAAATATTGAATGGCAGTCTCCTACACCGAATTGATGATCCGATTCAGTGGTTCGACCCATACTAAGTTTTTCCTCCGGCTCGTGTACAACCCCCTTTGGCAATACTGGCAAAATTTCGAACGGGCAACGGGGTGGCGTGTGGGCATAATTATTGATCTGATTCTTTCTTAGGGTCATAAAATGTTGTATGGCAATCTCCATGACCGAATTTATGATCTGATTCAGTGGTTCGACCCATACTCAGTTTTTCCTCCGGCTCGTGTAATACCCCCTAAGGCAATAGTTGCAAAATTTTGAACGGGCCACGGTGTGTCGTGAGGGCATAATTATTGATCCGATTCTTTCTTAGTCATAAAATATTGTATGGCAGTCTCATAGACCGAATTGATGATCCGATTCAGTGGTTCAACCCATACTCAGTTTTTCCTCCGGTTCGTGTACTACCCCCTTTGGCAATACCGGCAAAATTTCAAACGGGCAACGGGGTGGCGCGAGGGCATAATTATTGATCAGATTCTTTCTTAGGGTCATAAAATATTGTATTGCATTATACATGACCGAATTTATGATCCGATTCAATGGTTCGACCCATACTCAGTTTTTCCTCCGGCTCGTGTACTACCCCCTATGGCAATACTTGCAAAATTTTAAACGGGCCACGGGGTGGCGTGAGGGCATAATTATTGATCCGATTCTTTCTTAGAGTCATAAAATATTGTATGGCAGTCTCCTAGACCGAATTGATGATCCGATTCAGTGGTTCGACCTATCCTAGGTTTTTCCTTCGGTTCGTGTACTACCCCCTTTTGCAATACTAGCAATATTTCGAACGGGCAACGGGGTGGCCTGAGGGCATAATTATTGATCCGATTCTTTCATAGGGTCATAAAATATTGTATGGCAGTCTCCATGACCGAACCCATACTCAGTTTTTCTCCGGCTCGTGTACTACCCCCTATGGCAATACTGGCAAATATTCGAACGGGCCACGGGGTGGAGTGAGTTCATAATTATTGATCCGATTCTTTCTTAGAGTCATAAAATATTGTATGGCAGTCTCCGAGACCGAATTGATGATCCGATTCAGTGGTTCGACCCATCCTCAGTTTTTCCTCCGGTTCGTGTACTACCCCCTTTTGCAATACTGGCAAAATTTCGAACGGGCAATGGGGTGGCGTGAGGGCAAAATTATTGATCCGATTCTTTCATAGGGTCATAAAATATTGTATGGCAGTCTCCATGACCGAATTCATGATCCGATTTAGTGGTTCGACCCATACTCAGGTTTTCCTAAGGCTCGTGTACTACCCCCCTTTGGCAATATTGGCAAAATTTCGAACGGGCCATTGGGTGACGTGAGGTCATAACTATTGATCCGATTCTTTCTTAGGGTCATAAAATATTGTATGGCAGTCTCCTAGACCGAATTTATGATCCGATTCAGTGGTTAGACCCATCCTCAGTTTTTCCTCCGGGTCGTGTACTACCCCCTTTTGCAATACTGGCAAAATTTCGAACGGGCAATGGGGTGGCGTGAGGGCATAATTATTGATCTGATTCTTTCTTAGGGTCATAAAATATTGTATGGCATTCTCCATGACGGAATTTATGATCCGATTCAGTGGTTCGACCCATACTCAGTTTTTCCTACGGCTCGTGTACTACCCCCTTTGGCAATACTGGCAAAATTTCGAACGGGCCATTGGGTGGCGTGAGGGCATAATTATTGATCCGATTCTTTCTTAGGGTCATAAAATATTGTATGGCAGTCTCCTAAACCGAATTGATGATCCGATTCAGTGGTTCGACCCATCCTCTGTTTTTCCTCCGGTTCCTGTACTACCACCTTTTGCAATACTGGCAAAATTTCGAACGAGCAACGGGGTGGCGTGAGGGCATAATTATTGATCAGATTCTTTCTTAGGGTCATAAAATATTGTATGGCAGTCTACATGACCGAATTTATGATCCGATTCTGTGGTTCGACCCATCCTCTGTTTTTCCTCCAGCTCGTGTACTACCCCCTTTTGCAATACTGGCAAAATTTCTAACGGGCAACGGGGTGGCGTGATGGCATAATTATTGATCCGATTCTTTCTTAGGGTCATAAAATATTGTATGGCAGTCTCCATGACCGAATTTATGATCTGATTCTTTCTTATGGTCATAAAATATTGTATGGCAGTCTACAAGACCGAATTTATGATCCGATTCAGTGGTTAGACCCATCCTCAGTTTTTTCTCCGGGTCGTGTACTACCCCCTATGGCAATACTGGCAAAATTTCGAACGGGCCACGGGGTGGCGTGAGGGCATAATTATTGATCCGATTCTTTCTTAGGGTCATAAAATATTGTATGGCAGTCTCCATGACCGAATTTATGATCTGATTCAGTGGTTCGACCCATACTCAGTTTTTCCTCCAGTTTGTGTACTACCCCCTTTGGCAATACAGGCAAAATTTCGAACGGGCAACGGGGTGGCGTGTGGGCATAATTATTGATCTAATTCTTTCTTAGGGTCATAAAATATTGTATGGCAGTCTCCATGACCGAATTTATGATCTGATTCAGTGGTTCAACCCATAGTCAGTTTTTCCTCCGGCTCGTGTAATACCCCCTATGGCAATAGTTGCAAAATTTTGAACGGGCCACGGGGTGGCGTGAGGGCATAATTATTGATCCGATTCTTTCTTAGGGTCATAAAATATTGTATGGCAGTCTCCATGACCGAATTTATGATCTGATTCAGTGGTTCAACCCATAGTCAGTTTTTCCTCCGGCTCGTGTAATACCCCCTATGGCAATAGTTGCAAAATTTTGAACGGGCCACGGGGTGTCGTGAGGGCATAATTATTGATCCGATTCTTTCTTAGAGTCATAAAATATTGTATGGCAGTCTCCTAGACCGAATTGATGATCCGATTCAGTGGTTCGACCAATCCTCAGTTTTTCCTCCGGTTCGTGTACTACCCCCTTTGGCACTACTGGCAAAATTTCGAACGGGCAACGGGGTGGCGCGAGGGCATAATTATTGATCAGATTCTTTCTTAGGGTCATAAAATATTGTATGGCATTATACATGACCGAATTTATGATCCGATTCAGTGGTTCGACCCATACTCAGTTTTTCCTCCGGCTCGTGTACTACCCCCTTTGGCAATACTGGCAAAATTTCGAACGGGCAACGGGCTGGCGTGTGGGCATAATTATTGATCAGATTCTTTCTTAGGGTCATAAAATATTGTATGGCAATCTCCATGACCGGATTTATGATCTTATTTAGTGGTTCGACCCATACTCAGTTTTTCCTCCGGCTCGTGTAATACCCCCTATGGAAATACTTGCAAAATTTTAAACGGGCCACGGGGTGGCGTGAGGGCATAATTATTGATCCGATTCTTTCTTAGAGTCATAAAATATTGTATGGCAGTCTCCTAGACCGAATTGATGATCCGATTCAGTGGTTCGACCCATCCTCAGTTTTTCCTTCGGTTCGTACCCTTTTGCAATACTGGCAAAATTTCGAACGGGCAACGGGGTGGCGTGAGGGCATAATTATTGATCCGATTCTTTCTTAGGGTCATAAAATATTGTATGGCAGTCTCCATGACCGAACCCATACTCAGTTTTTCTCCGGCTCGTGTACTACCCCCTATGGCAATACTGGCAAATATTCGAACGGGCCACGGGGTGGAGTGAGTTCAAAATTATTGATCCGATTCTTTCTTAGAGTCATGAAATATTGTATGGCAGTCTCCTAGACCGAATTGATGATCCGATTCAGTGGTTCGACCCATCCTCAGTTTTTCCTCCGGTTCGTGTACTACCCCCTTTTGCAATACTGGCAAAATTTCGAACGGGCAATGGGGTGGCGTGAGGGTATAATTATTGATCCGATTCTTTCATAGGGTCATAAAATATTGTATGGCAGTCTCCATGACCGAATTTATGATCCGATTAAGTGGTTCGACCCATACTCAGTTTTTCCTACGGCTCGTGTACTACCCCATTTGGTAATACTGGCAAAATTTCGAACGGGCCGTTGGGTGGCGTGAGGTCATAACTATTGATCCGATTCTTTCTTAGGGTCATAAAATATTGTATGGCAGTCTCCTAGACCGAATTTATGATCCGATTCAGTGGTTAGACCCATCCTCAGTTTTTCCTCCGGATCGTGTACTACCCCCTTTTGCAATACTGGCAAAATTTCGAACGGGCAACGGGGTGGCGTGAGGGCATAATTATTGATATGATTCTTTCTTAGGGTCATAAAATATTGTATGGCATTCTCCATGACCGAATTTATGATCCGATTCAGTGGTTCGACCCATACTCAGTTTTTCCTACGGCTCGTGAACTACCACCTTTGGCAATACTGGCAAAATTTCGAACGGGCCATTGGGTGGCGTGAGGGCATAATTATTGATCCGATTCATTCTTAGGGTCATAAAATATTGTATGGCAGTCTCCTAAACCGAATTGATGATCCGATTCAGTGGTTCGACCCATCCTCTGTTTTTCCTCCGGTTCCTGTACTACCCCCTTTTGCAATACTGGCAAAATTTCGAACGGGCAACGGGGTGGCGTGAGGGCATAATTATTGATCAGATTCTTTCTTAGGGTCATAAAATATTGTATGGCATTCTCCATGACCGAATTTATAATCCGATTCAGTGGTTCGACCCATACTCAGTTTTTCCTACGGCTCGTGAACTACCACCTTTGGCAATACTGGCAAAATTTCGAACGGGCCATTGGGTGGCGTGAGGGCATAATTATTGATCCGATTCATTCTTAGGGTCATAAAATATTGTATGGCAGTCTCCTAAACCGAATTGATGATCCGGTTCAGTGGTTCGACCCATCCTCAGTTTTTCCTCCGGATCGTGTACTACCCCCTTTTGCAATACTGGCAAAATTTCGAACGGGCAACGGGGTGGCGTGAGGGCATAATTATTGATCTGATTCTTTCTTAGGGTCATAAAATATTGTATGGCATTCTCCATGACCGAATTTATGATCCGATTCAGTGGTTCGACCCATACTCAGTTTTTCCTACGGCTCGTGTACTACCCCCTTTGGTAATACTGGCAAAATTTCGAACGGGCCGTTGGGTGGCGTGAGGTCATAACTATTGATCCGATTCTTTCTTAGGGTCATAAAATATTGTATGGCAGTCTCCTAGACCGAATTTATGATCCGATTCAGTGGTTAGACCCATCCTCAGTTTTTCCTCCGGATCGTGTACTACCCCCTTTTGCAATACTGGCAAAATTTCGAACGGGCAACAGGGTGGCGTGAGGGCATAATTATTGATTTGATTCTTTCTTAGGGTCATAAAATATTGTATGGCATTCTCCATGACCGAATTTATGATCCGATTCAGTGGTTCGACCCATACTCAGTTTTTCCTCCGGCTCGTGTAATACCCCCTATGGCAATACTTGCAAAATTTTAAACGGGCCACGGGGTGGCGTGAGGGCATAATTATTGATCCGATTCTTTCTTAGAGTCATAAAATATTGTATGGCAGTCTCCTAGACCGAATTGATGATCCGATTCAGTGGTTCGACCCATCTCAGTTTTTCCTTCGGTTCGTACCCTTTTGCAATACTGGCAAAATTTCGAACGGGCAACGGGGTGGCGTGAGGGCATAATTATTGATCCGATTCTTTCTTAGGGTCATAAAATATTGTATGGCAGTCTCCATGACCGAACCCATACTCAGTTTTTCTCCGGCTCGTGTACTACCCCCTTTGGCAATACTGGCAAATATTCGAACGGGCCACGGGGTGGAGTGAGTTCATAATTATTGATCCGATTCTTTCTTAGAGTCATGAAATATTGTATGGCAGTCTCCTAGACCGAATTGATGATCCGATTCAGTGGTTCGACCCATCCTCAGTTTTTCCTCCGGTTCGTGTACTACCCCCTTTTGCAATACTGGCAAAATTTCGAACGGGCAATGGGGTGGCGTGAGGGTATAATTATTGATCCGATTCTTTCATAGGGTCATAAAATATTGTATGGCAGTCTCCATGACCGAATTTATGATCCGATTAAGTGGTTCGACCCATACTCAGTTTTTCCTACGGCTCGTGTACTACCCCATTTGGTAATACTAGCAAAATTTCGAACGGGCCGTTGGGTGGCGTGAGGTTATAACTATTGATCCGATTCTTTCTTAGGGTCATAAAATATTGTATGGCAGTCTCCTAGACCGAATTTATGATCCGATTCAGTGGTTAGACCCATCCTCAGTTTTTCCTCCGGATCGTGTACTACCCCCTTTTGCAATACTGGCAAAATTTCGAACGGGCAACGGGGTGGCGTGAGGGCATAATTATTGATATGATTCTTTCTTAGGGTCATAAAATATTGTATGGCATTCTCCATGACCGAATTTATGATCCGATTCAGTGGTTCGACCCATACTCAGTTTTTCCTACGGCTCGTGAACTACCACCTTTGGCAATACTGGCAAAATTTCGAACGGGCCATTGGGTGGCGTGAGGGCATAATTATTGATCCGATTCATTCTTAGGGTCATAAAATATTGTATGGCAGTCTCCTAAACCGAATTGATAATCCGATTCAGTGGTTCGACCCATCCTCTGTTTTTCATCCGGTTCCTGTACTACCCCCTTTTGCAATACTGGCAAAATTTCGAACGGGCAACGGGGTGGCGTGAGGGCATAATTATTGATCAGATTCTTTCTTAGGGGCATAAAATATTGTATGGCATTCTCCATGACCGAATTTATAATCCGATTCAGTGGTTCGACCCATACTCAGTTTTTCCTACGGCTCGTGAACTACCACCTTTGGCAATACTGGCAAAATTTCGAACGGGCCATTGGGTGGCGTGAGGGCATAATTATTGATCCGATTCATTCTTAGGGTCATAAAATATTGTATGGCAGTCTCCTAAACCGAATTGATGATCCGATTCAGTGGTTCGACCCATCCTCAGTTTTTCCTCCGGATCGTGTACTACCCCCTTTTGCAATACTGGCAAAATTTCGAACGGGCAACGGGGTGGCGTGAGGGCATAATTATTGATCTGATTCTTTCTTAGGGTCATAAAATATTGTATGGCATTCTCCATGACCGAATTTATGATCCGATTCAGTGGTTCGACCCATACTCAGTTTTTCCTACGGCTCGTGTACTACCCCCTTTGGTAATACTGGCAAAATTTCGAACGGGCCGTTGGGTGGCGTGAGGTCATAACTATTGATCCGATTCTTTCTTAGGGTCATAAAATATTGTATGGCAGTCTCCTAGACCGAATTTATGATCCGATTCAGTGGTTAGACCCATCCTCAGTTTTTCCTCCGGATCGTGTACTACCACCTTTTGCAATACAGGCAAAATTTCGAACGCGCAACGGGGTGGCGTGAGGGCATAATTATTGATCTGATTCTTTCTTAGGGTCATAAAATATTGTATGGCATTCTCCATGACCGAATTTATGATCCGATTCAGTGGTTCGACCCATACTCAGTTTTTCCTACGGCTCGTGAACTACGACCTTTGGCAATACTGGCAAAATTTCGAACGGGCCATTGGGTGGCGTGAGGGCATAATTATTGATCCGATTCATTCTTAGGGTCATAAAATATTGTATGGCAGTCTCCTAAACCGAATTGATGATCCGATTCAGTGGTTCGACCCATCCTCTGTTTTTCCTCCGGTTCCTGTACTACCCCCTTTTGCAATACTGGCAAAATTTCGAACGGGCAACGGGGTGGCGTGAGGGCATAATTATTGATCAGATTCTTTCTTAGGGTCATAAAATATTGTATGGCAGTCTACATGACCGAATTTATGATCCGATTCAGTGGTTCGACCCATCCTCTGTTTTTCCTCCAGCTCGTGTACTACCCCCTATTGCAATACTGGCAAAATTTCGAACAGCCAACGGGGTGGCGTGAGGGCATAATTATTGATCCGATTCTTTCTTAGGGTCATAAAATATTGTATGGCAGTCTCCATGACCGAACCCATACTCAGTTTTTCTCCGGCTCGTGTACTACCCCCTATGGCAATACTGGCAAATATTCGAACGGGCCACGGGGTGGAGTGAGTTCATAATTATTGATCCGATTCTTTCTTAGAGTCATAAAATATTGTATGGCAGTCTCCTAGAACGAATTGATGATCCGATTCAGTGGTTCGACCCATCCTCAGTTTTTCCTCCGGTTCGTGTACTACCCCCTTTTGCAATACTGGCAAAATTTCGAACGGGCAATGGGGTGGCGTGAGGGTATAATTATTGATCCGATTCTTTCATAGGGTCATAAAATATTGTATGGCAGTCTCCATGACCGAATTTATGATCCGATTAAGTGGTTCGACCCATACTCAGTTTTTCCTACGGCTCGTGTACTACCCCATTTGGTAATACTGGCAAAATTTCGAACGGGCCGTTGGGTGGCGTGAGGTCATAACTATTGATCCGATTCTTTCTTAGGGTCATAAAATATTGTATGGCAGTCTCCTAGACCGAATTTATGATCCGATTCAGTGGTTAGACCCATCCTCAGTTTTTCTCCCGGATCGTGTACTACCCCCTTTTGCAATACTGGCAAAATTTCGAACGGGCAACGGGGTGGCGTGAGGGCATAATTATTGATATGATTCTTTCTTAGGGTCATAAAATATTGTATGGCATTCTCCATGACCGAATTTATGATCCGATTCAGTGGTTCGACCCATACTCAGTTTTTCCTACGGCTCGTGAACTACCACCTTTGGCAATACTGGCAAAATTTCGAACGGGCCATTGGGTGGCGTGAGGGCATAATTATTGATCCGATTCATTCTTAGGGTCATAAAATATTGTATGGCAGTCTCCTAAACCGAATTGATGATCCGATTCAGTGGTTCGACCCATCCTCTGTTTTTCCTCCGGTTCCTGTACTACCCCCTTTTGCAATACTGGCAAAATTTCGAACGGGCAACGGGGTGGCGTGAGGGCATAATTATTGATCAGATTCTTTCTTAGGGTCATAAAATATTGTATGGCATTCTCCATGACCGAATTTATAATCCGATTCAGTGGTTCGACCCATACTCAGTTTTTCCTACGGCTCGTGAACTACCACCTTTGGCAATACTGGCAAAATTTCGAACGGGCCATTGGGTGGCGTGAGGGCATAATTATTGATCCGATTCATTCTTAGGGTCATAAAATATTGTATGGCAGTCTCCTAAACCGAATTGATGATCCGATTCAGTGGTTCGACCCATCCTCAGTTTTTCCTCCGGATCGTGTACTACCCCCTTTTGCAATACTGGCAAAATTTCGAACGGGCAACGGGGTGGCGTGAGGGCATAATTATTGATCTGATTCTTTCTTAGGGTCATAAAATATTGTATGGCATTCTCCATGACCGAATTTATGATCCGATTCAGTGGTTCGACACATACTCAGTTTTTCCTACGGCTCGTGTACTACCCCCTTTGGTAATACTGGCAAAATTTCGAACGAGCCGTTGGGTGGCGTGAGGTCATAACTATTGATCCGATTCTTTCTTAGGGTCATAAAATATTGTATGGCAGTCTCCTAGACCGAATTTATGATCCGATTCAGTGGTTAGACCCATCCTCAGTTTTTCCTCCGGATCGTGTACTACCCCCTTTTGCAATACAGGCAAAATTTCGAACGGGCAACGGGGTGGCGTGAGGGCATAATTATTGATCTGATTCTTTCTTAGGGTCATAAAATATTGTATGGCATTCTCCATGACCGAATTTATGATCCGATTCAGTGGTTCGACCCATACTCAGTTTTTCCTACGGCTCGTGAACTACGACCTTTGGCAATACTGGCAAAATTTCGAACGGGCCATTGGGTGGCGTGAGGGCATAATTATTGATCCGATTCATTCTTAGGGTCATAAAATATTGTATGGCAGTCTCCTAAACCGAATTGATGATCCGATTCAGTGGTTCGACCCATCCTCTGTTTTTCCTCCGGTTCCTGTACTACCCCCTTTTGCAATACTGGCAAAATTTCGAACGGGCAACGGGGTGGCGTGAGGGCATAATTATTGATCAGATTCTTTCTTAGGGTCATAAAATATTGTATGGCAGTCTACATGACCGAATTTATGATCCGATTCAGTGGTTCGACCCATCCTCTGTTTTTCCTCCAGCTCGTGTACTACCCCCTATTGCAATACTGGCAAAATTTCGAACAGCCAACGGGGTGGCGTGAGGGCATAATTATTGATCCGATTCTTTCTTAGGGTCATAAAATATTGTATGGCAGTCTCCATGACCGAACCCATACTCAGTTTTTCTCCGGCTCGTGTACTACCCCCTATGGCAATACTGGCAAATATTCGAACGGGCCACGGGGTGGAGTGAGTTCATAATTATTGATCCGATTCTTTCTTAGAGTCATAAAATATTGTATGGCAGTCTCCTAGAACGAATTGATGATCCGATTCAGTGGTTCGACCCATCCTCAGTTTTTCCTCCGGTTCGTGTACTACCCCCTTTTGCAATACTGGCAAAATTTCGAACGGGCAATGGGGTGGCGTGAGGGCAAAATTATTGATCCGATTCTTTCATAGGGTCATAAAATATTGTATGGCAGTCTCCATGACCGAATTCATGATCCGATTTAGTGGTTCGACCCATACTCAGTTTTTCCTAAGGCTCGTGTACTACCCCCCTTTGGCAATATTGGCAAAATTTCGAACGGGCCATTGGGTGACGTGAGGTCATAACTATTGATCCGATTCTTTCTTAGGGTCATAAAATATTGTATGGCAGTCTCCTAGACCGAATTTATGATCCGATTCAGTGGTTAGACCCATCCTCAGTTTTTCCTCCGGGTCGTGTACTACCCCCTTTTGCAATACTGGCAAAATTTCGAACGGGCAATGGGGTGGCGTGAGGGCATAATTATTGATCTGATTCTTTCTTAGGGTCATAAAATATTGTATGGCATTCTCCATGACGGAATTTATGATCCGATTCAGTGGTTCGACCCATACTCAGTTTTTCCTACGGCTCGTGTACTACCCCCTTTGGCAATACTGGCAAAATTTCGAACGGGCCATTGGGTGGCGTGAGGGCATAATTATTGATCCGATTCTTTCTTAGGGTCATAAAATATTGTATGGCAGTCTCCTAAACCGAATTGATGATCCGATTCAGTGGTTCGACCCATCCTCTGTTTTTCCTCCGGTTCCTGTACTACCACCTTTTGCAATACAGGCAAAATTTCGAACGGGCAACGGGGTGGCGTGAGGGCATAATTATTGATCAGATTCTTTCTTAGGGTCATAAAATATTGTATGGCAGTCTACATGACCGAATTTATGATCCGATTCTGTGGTTCGACCCATCCTCTGTTTTTCCTCCAGCTCGTGTACTACCCCCTTTTGCAATACTGGCAAAATTTCGAACGGGCAACGGGGTGGCGTGATGGCATAATTATTGATCCGATTCTTTCTTAGGGTTATAAAATATTGTATGGCAGTCTCCATGACCGAATTTATGATCTGATTCTTTCTTATGGTCATAAAATATTGTATGGCAGTCTACAAGACCGAATTTATGATCCGATTCAGTGGTTAGACCCATCCTCAATTTTTTCTCCGGGTCGTGTACTACCCCCTATGGCAATACTGGCAAAATTTCGAACGGGCCACGGGGTGGCGTGAGGGCATAATTATTGATCCGATTTTTTCTTAGGGTCATAAAATATTGTATGGCAGTCTCCATGACCGAATTTATGATCTGATTCAGTGGTTAGACCCATACTCAGTTTTTCCTCCAGCTTGTGTACTACCCCCTTTGGCAATACAGACAAAATTTCGAACGGGCAACGGGGTGGCGTGTGGGCATAATTATTGATCTAATTTTTTCTTAGGGTCATAAAATATTGTATGGCAGTCTCCATGACCGAATTTATGATCTGATTCAGTGGTTCGACCCATAGTCAGTTTTTCCTCCGGCTCGTGTAATACCCCCTATGGCAATAGTTGCAAAATTTTGAACGGGCCACGGGGTGTCGTGAGGGCATAATTATTGATCCGATTCTTTCTTAGAGTCATAAAATATTGTATGGCAGTCTCCTAGACCGAATTGATGATCCGATTCAGTGGTTCGACCCATCCTCAGTTTTTCCTCCGGTTCGTGTACTACCCCCTTTGGCACTACTGGCAAAATTTCGAACAAGCAACGGGGTGGCGCGAGGGCATAATTATCGATCAGATTCTTTCTTAGGGTCATAAAATATTGTATGGCATTATACATGACCGAATTTATGATCCGATTCAGTGGTTCGACCCATACTCAGTTTTTCCTCCGGCTCGTGTACTACCCCCTTTGGCAATACGGGCAAAATTTCGAACGGGCAACGGGGTGGCGTGTGGGCATAATTATTGATCTGATTCTTTCTTAGGGTCATAAAATATTGTATGGCAATCTCCATGACCGGATTTATGATCTGATTCAGTGGTTCGACCCATACTCAGTTTTTCCTCCGGCTCGTGTAATACCCCCTATGGCAATACTTGCAAAATTTTAAACGGGCCACGGGGTGGCGTGAGGGCATAATTATTGATCCGATTCTTTCTTAGAGTCATAAAATATTGTATGGCAGTCTCCTAGACCGAATTGATGATCCGATTCAGTGGTTCGACCCATCCTCAGTTTTTCCTTCGGTTCGTACCCTTTTGCAATACAGGCAAAATTTCGAACGGGCAACGGGGTGGCGTGAGGGCATAATTATTGATCCGATTCTTTCTTAGGGTCATAAAATATTGTATGGCAGTCTCCATGACCGAACCCATACTCAGTTTTTCTCCGGCTCGTGTACTACCCCCTATGGCTATACTGGCAAATATTCGAACGGGCCACGGGGTGGAGTGAGGTCATAATTATTGATCCGATTCTTTCTTAGAGTCATAAAATATTGTATGGCAGTCTCCTAGACCGAATTGATGATCCGATTCAGTGGTTCGACCCATCCTTAGTTTTTCCTCCGGTTCGTGTACTACCCCCTTTTGCAATACTGGCAAAATTTCGAACGGGCAATGGGGTGGCGTGAGGGCATAATTATTGATCCAATTCTTTCATAGGGTCATAAAATATTGTATGGCAGTCTCCATGACCGAATTTATGATCCGATTAAGTGGTTCGACCCATACTCAGTTTTTCCTACGGCTCGTGTACTACCCCCTTTGGTAATACTGGCAAAATTTCGAACGGGCCGTTGGGTGGCGTGAGGTCATAACTATTGATCCGATTCTTTCTTAGGGTCATAAAATATTGTATGGCAGTCTCCTAGACCGAATTTATGATCCGATTCAGTGGTTAGACCCATCCTCAGTTTTTCCTCCGGATCGTGTACTACCCCCTTTTGCAATACTGGCAAAATTTCGAACGGGCAACGGGGTGGCGTGAGGGCATAATTATTGATCTGATCCTTTCTTAGGGTCATAAAATATTGTATGGCATTCTCCACGACCGAATTTATGATCCGATTCAGTGGTTCGACCCATACTCAGTTTTTCCTACGGCTCGTGAACTACCACCTTTGGCAATACTGGCAAAATTTCGAACGGGCCATTGGGTGGCGTGAGGGCATAATTATTGATCCGATTCATTCTTAGGGTCATAAAATATTGTATGGCAGTCTCCTAAACCGAATTGATGATCCGATTCAGTGGTTCGACCCATCCTCTGTTTTTCCTCCGGTTCCTGTACTACCCCCTTTTGCAATACTGGCAAAATTTCGAACGGGCAACGGGGTGGCGTGAGGGCATAATTATTGATCAGATTCTTTCTTAGGGTCATAAAATATTGTATGGCAGTCTACATGACCAAATTTATGATCCGATTCAGTGGTTCGACCCATCCTCTGTTTTTCCTCCAGGTCATGTACTACCCCCTATTGCAATACTGGCAAAATTTCGAACGGCCAACGGGGGTGGCGTGAGGGCATAATTATTGATCTGATTCTTTCTTAGGGTCATAAAATATTGTATGGCAGTCTCCATGACCGAATTTATGATTTGATTCAGTGGTTCGACCCATAGTCAGTTTTTCCTCCGGCTCGTGAACTACCCTTTGGCAATACAGGCAAAATTTCGAACGGGCAACGGGGTGGCGTGTGGGCATAATTATTGATCGAATTGTTTCTTAGGGTTATAAAATATTGTATGGCAATCTCCCTGACCGAATTTATGATATGATTCAGTGGTTCGACCCATAGTCAGTTTTTCCTCCGGCTCGTGTACTACCCCCTATGGCAATACTGGCAAAATTTTGAACGGGCCATGGGGTGGCGTGAGGGCATAATTATTGATCCGATTCTTTCTTAGGATCATAAAATATTGTATGGCAGTCTCCTAAACCGAATTGATGATCCGATTCAGTGGTTCGACCCATCCTCTGTTTTTCCTCCGGTTCCTGTACTACCCCCTTTTGCAATATTGGCAAAAATTTCGAACGGGCAACGGGGTTGCGTGAGGGCATAATTATTAATCCGATTCTTTCTTAGGGTAATAAAATATTGTATGGCAGTCTCCATGACCGAATTTATGATCCGATTCAGTGGTTCGACCCATACTCAGTTTTTCCTACGGCTCGTGTACTACCCCCTTTGGAAATACTGCCAAAATTTCGAACGGGCAACGGGGTGGCGTGAGGGCATAATTATTGATCCGATTCTTTCTTAGGGTCGTAAAATATTGTATGGCAGTCTCCATGACCGAATTGATGATCCGATTCTTTCTAAGAGTCATAAAATATTGTATGGCAGTCTCCTAGACCGAATTGATGATCCGATTCAGTGGTTCGACCCATCCTCAGTTTTTCCTCCGGTTCGTGTACTACCCCCTTTTGCAATACTGGCAAAATTTCGAACGGGCAACGGGGTGGCGTGAGGGCATAATTATTGATCCGATTCTTTCTTAGGGTCATAAAATATTGTATGGCAGTCTCCATGACCGAACCCATACTCAGTTTTTCTCCGGCTCGTGTACTACCCCCTATGGCAATACAGGCAAAATTTCGAACGGGCCACGGGGTGGAGTGAGGGCATAATTATTGATCCGATTCTTTCTTAGAGTCATAAAATATTGTATGGTAGTATCCTAGACCGAATTGATGATCCGATTCAGTGGTTCGACCCATCCTCAGTTTTTCCTCGGGTTCGTATACTACCCCCTTTTGCAATACTGGCAAAATATCGAACGGGAAACGGGGGTGGCGTGAGGGCATAATTATTGATCCGATTCTTTCTTTGGGTCCTAAAATATTGTATGGCATTCTCCATGACCGAATTTATGATCCGATTCAGTGGTTCGACCCATACTCAGTTTTTCCTACGGCTCGTGTACTACCCCCTTTGGCAATACTAGCAATATTTCGAACGGGCCATTGGGTGGCGTGAGGTCATAACTATTGATCCAATTCATTCTTAGGGTCATAAAATATTGTATGGCAGTCTCCTAGACCGAATTTATGATCCGATTCAGTGGTTAGACCCATCCTCAGTTTTTCCTCCGGGTCGTGTACTACCCCCTATGGCAATACTGGCAAAATTTCGAACGGGCCACGTGGTGGCGTGAGGGCATAATTATTGATCCGATTCTTTCTTAGGGTCATAAAATATTGTATGGCAGTCTCCTAGACCGAATTGATGATCCGATTCAGTGGTTCGACCCATCCTCTGTTTTTCCTCCAGCTCCTGAACTACCCCCTTTGGCAATACTGGCAAAATTTCGAACGGGCATTGGGGTGGAGTGAGGGCTTAATTATTGATCCGATTCTTTCTTAGAGTCATAAAATATTGTATGGCAGTCTCCTAGACCGAATTGATGATCCGATTCAGTGGTTCGACCCATACTCAGTTTTTCCTACGGCTCGTGTACTACCCCCTTTGGAAATACTGCCAAAATTTCGAACGGGCAACGGGGTGGCGTGAGGGCATAATTATTGATCCGATTCTTTCTTAGGGTCATAAAATATTGTATGGCAGTCTCCATGACCGAATTTATGATCTGATTCAGTGGTTCGACCCATACTCAGTTTTTCCTCCGGCTCGTGTAATACCTCCTATGGCAATACTTGCAAAATTTTGAACGGGCCACGGGGTGGCGTGAGGGCATAATTATTGAGCCGATTCTTTCTTAGAGTCATAAAATATTTTATGGCAGTCTCCTAAACCGAATTGATGATCCGATTCAGTGGTTAGACCCTTCCTCAGTTTTTCCTTCGGGTCCTGTACTACCCCCTATGGCAATACTGGCAAAATTTCGAACGGGCCACGGGGTGGCGTGAGGGCATAATTATTGATCCGATTCTTTCTTAGGGTCATAAAATATTGTATGGCAGTCTCCTAGACCGAATTGATTATCCGATTCAGTGGTTCGACCCATCCTCTGTTTTTCCTCCAGTTCGTGTACTACCCCTTTTGCAATACTGTCAAAATTTCGAACGGGCAACGGGGTGGCCTGAGGGCATAATTATTGATCTGATTCTTTCTTAAGGTCATAGTATATTGTATGGCAGTCTCCATGACCGAATTTATGATCCGATTCAGTGGTTCGACCCATACTCAGTTTTTCCTACGGCTCGTGTACTACCCCCTTTGGAAATACTGCCAAAATTTCGAACGGGCAACGGGGTGGCGTGAGGGCATAATTATTGATCCGATTCTTTCTTAGGGTCATAAAATATTGTATGGCAGTCTCCATGACCGAATTTATGATCTGATTCAGTGGTTCGACCCATACTCAGTTTTTCCTCCGGCTCGTGTAATACCTCCTATGGCAATACTTGCAAAATTTTGAACGGGCCACGGGGTGGCGTGAGGGCATAATTATTGATCCGATTATTTCTTAGAGTCATAAAATATTTTATGGCAGTCTTCTAGACCAAATTGATGATCCGATTCAGTGGTTAGACCCATCCTCAGTTTTTCCTTCGGGTCCTGTACTACCCCCTATGGCAATACTGGCAAAATTTCGAACGGGCCACGGGGTGGCGTGAGGGCATAATTATTGATCCGATTCTTTCTTAGGGTCATAAAATATTGTATGGCAGTCTCCTAGACCAAATTGATGATCCGATTCAGTGGTTCGACCCATCCTCTGTTTTTCCTCCAGTTCGTGTACTACCCCTTTTGCAATACAGTCAAAATTTCGAACGGGCAACGGGGTGGCGTGAGGGCATAATTATTGATCTGATTCTTTCTTAAGGTCATAATATATTGTATGGCAGTCTCCATGACCGAATTTATGATCCGATTCAGTGGTTCGACCCATACTCAGTTTTTCCTACGGCTCGTGTACTACCCCCTTTGGAAATACTGCCAAAATTTCGAACGGGCAACGGGGTGGCGTGAGGGCATAATTATTGATCCGATTCTTTCTTAGGGTCATAAAATATTGTATGGCAGTCTCCATGACCGAATTTATGATCTGATTCAATGGTTCGACCCATACTCAGTTTTTCCTCCGGCTCGTGTAATACCTCCTATGGCAATACTTGCAAAATTTTGAACGGGCCACGGGGTGGCGTGAGGGCATAATTATTGATCCGATTCTTTCTTAGAGTCATAAAATATTGTACGGTAGTCTCCTAGACCGAATTGATGATCCGATTCAGTGGTTCGACCCATCCTCTGTTTTTCCTCCAGTTCCTGTACTACCCCTTTTGCAATACTGTCAAAATTTCGAACGGGCAACGGGGTGGCGTGAGGGCATAATTATTGATCTGATTCTTTCTTAAGGTCATAATATATTGTATGGCAGTCTCCATGACCGAATTTATGATCCGATTCAGTGGTTCGACCCATACTCAGTTTTTCCTACGGCTCGTGTACTACCCCCTTCTGAAATACTGCCAAAATTTCGAACGGGCAACGGGGTGGCGTGAGGGCATAATTATTGATCCGATTCTTTCTTAGGGTCATAAAATATTGTATGGCAGTCTCCATGACCGAATTTATGATCTGATTCAGTGGTTCGACCCATACTCAGTTTTTCCTCCGGCTCGTGTAATACCTCCTATGGCAATACTTGCAAAATTTTGAACGGGCCACGGGGTGGCGTGAGGGCATAATTATTGATCCGATTCTTTCTTAGAGTCATAAAATATTGTACGGCAGTCTCCTAGACCGAATTGATGATCCGATTCAGTGGTTCGACCCATCCTCAGTTTTTCCTCCGGTCCGTGTACTACCCCCTTTTGCAATACTGGCAAAATTTCGAACGGGCAACGGGGTGGCGTGAGGGCATAATTATTGATCCGATTCTTTCTTAGGGTCATAAAATATTGATTGGCAGTCTCCATGACCGAATTTATGATCTGATTCAGTGGTTCGACCCATACTCAGTTTTTCCTCCGGTTCCTGTACTACCCCCTTTTGCAATACTGGCAAAATTTCGAACGGGCAACGGGGTGGCGTGAGGGCATAATTATTGATCCGATTCTTTCTTAGGGTCATAAAATATTGTATGGCAGTCTCCATGACCGAATTTATGATCCGATTCAGTGGTTCGACCCATACTCAGTTTTTCCTACGGCTCGTGTACTACCCCCTTCTGAAATACTGCCAAAATTTCGAACGGGCAACGGGGTGGCGTGAGGGCATAATTATTGATCCGATTCTTTCTTAGGGTCATAAAATATTGTATGGCAGTCTCCATGACCGAATTTATGATCTGATTCAGTGGTTCGACCCATACTCAGCTTTTCCTCCGGCTCGTGTAATACCTCCTATGGCAATACTTGCAAAATTTTGAACGGGCCACGGGGTGGCGTGAGGGCATAATTATTGTTCCGATTCTTTCTTAGAGTCATAAAATATAGTACGGCAGTCTCCTAGACCGAATTGATGATCCGATTCAGTGGTTCGACCCATCCTCAGTTTTTCCTCCGGTCCGTGTACTACCCCCTTTTGCAATACTGGCAAAATTTCGAACGGGCAACGGGGTGGCGTGAGGGCATAATTATTGATCCGATTCTTTCTTAGGGTCATAAAATATTGATTGGCAGTCTCCATGACCGAATTTATGATCTGATTCAGTGGTTCGACCCATACTCAGTTTTTCCTCCGGTTCCTGTACTACCCCCTTTTGCAATACTGGCAAAATTTCGAACGGGCAACGGGGTGGCGTGAGGGCATAATTATTGATCCGATTCTTTCTTAGGGTCATAAAATATTGTATGGCAGTCTCCATGACTGAATTTATGATCCGATTCAGTGGTTCGACCCATACTCAGTTTTTCCTACGGCTCGTGTACTACCCCCTTTGGAAATACTGCCAAAATTTCGAACGGGCAACGGGGTGGCGTGAGGGCATAATTATTGATCCGATTCTTTCTTAGGGTCATAAAATATTGTATGGCAGTCTCCATGACCGAATTGATGATCTGATTCAGTGGTTCGACCCATAGTCAGTTTTTCCTCCGGTTCCTGTACTACCCCCTTTTGCAATACTGGCAAAATTTGGAACAGGCAACGGGGTGGCGTGAGGGCATAATTATTGATCCGATTCTTTCTTAGGGTCATAAAATATTGTATGGCAGTCTCCATGACCGAATTTATTATCCGATTCAGTGGTTCGACCCATCCTCTGTTTTTCCTCCAGGTCGTGTACTACCCCCTATTGCAATACTGGCAAAATTTCGAACGGCCAACGGGGTGGCGTGAGGGCATAATTATTGATCTGATTCTTTCTTAGGGTCATAAAATATTGTATGGCAGTCTCCATGACCGAATTTATGATCTGATTCAGTGGTTCGACCCATAGTCAGTTTTTCCTCCGGCTCGTGAACTACCCTTTGGCAATACAGGCAAAATTTCGAACGGGCAACGGGGTGGCGTGTGGGCATAATTATTGATCGAATTGTTTCTTAGGGTTATAAAATATTGTATGGCAATCTCCCTGACCGAATTTATGATATGATTCAGTGGTTCGACCCATAGTCAGTTTTTCCTCCGGCTCGTGTACTACCCCCTATGGCAATACTGGCAAAATTTTGAACGGGCCATGGGGTGGCGTGAGGGCATAATTATTGATCCGATTCTTTCTTAGGATCATAAAATATTGTATGGCAGTCTCCTAAACCGAATTGATGATCCGATTCAGTGGTTCGACCCATCCTCTGTTTTTCCTCCGGTTCCTGTACTACCCCCTTTTGCAATATTGGCAAAAATTTCGAACGGGCAACGGGGTTGCGTGAGGGCATAATTATTAATCCGATTCTTTCTTAGGGTAATAAAATATTGTATGGCAGTCTCCATGACCGAATTTATGATCCGATTCAGTGGTTCGACCCATACTCAGTTTTTCCTACGGCTCGTGTACTACCCCCTTTGGAAATACTGCCAAAATTTCGAACGGGCAACGGGGTGGCGTGAGGGCATAATTATTGATCCGATTCTTTCTTAGGGTCGTAAAATATTGTATGGCAGTCTCCATGACCGAATTGATGATCCGATTCTTTCTAAGAGTCATAAAATATTGTATGGCAGTCTCCTAGACCGAATTGATGATCCGATTCAGTGGTTCGACCCATCCTCAGTTTTTCCTCCGGTTCGTGTACTACCCCCTTTTGCAATACTGGCAAAATTTCGAACGGGCAACGGGGTGGCGTGAGGGCATAATTATTGATCCGATTCTTTCTTAGGGTCATAAAATATTGTATGGCAGTCTCCATGACCGAACCCATACTCAGTTTTTCTCCGGCTCGTGTACTACCCCCTATGGCAATACAGGCAAAATTTCGAACGGGCCACGGGGTGGAGTGAGGGCATAATTATTGATCCGATTCTTTCTTAGAGTCATAAAATATTGTATGGTAGTATCCTAGACCGAATTGATGATCCGATTCAGTGGTTCGACCCATCCTCAGTTTTTCCTCGGGTTCGTATACTACCCCTTTTGCAATACTGGCAAAATATCGAACGGGAAACGGGGTGGCGTGAGGGCATAATTATTGATCCGATTCTTTCTTTGGGTCCTAAAATATTGTATGGCATTCTCCATGACCGAATTTATGATCCGATTCAGTGGTTCGACCCATACTCAGTTTTTCCTACGGCTCGTGTACTACCCCCTTTGGCAATACTAGCAATATTTCGAACGGGCCATTGGGTGGCGTGAGGTCATAACTATTGATCCAATTCATTCTTAGGGTCATAAAATATTGTATGGCAGTCTCCTAGACCGAATTTATGATCCGATTCAGTGGTTAGACCCATCCTCAGTTTTTCCTCCGGGTCGTGTACTACCCCCTATGGCAATACTGGCAAAATTTCGAACGGGCCACGTGGTGGCGTGAGGGCATAATTATTGATCCGATTCTTTCTTAGGGTCATAAAATATTGTATGGCAGTCTCCTAGACCGAATTGATGATCCGATTCAGTGGTTCGACCCATCCTCTGTTTTTCCTCCAGCTCCTGAACTACCCCCTTTGGCAATACTGGCAAAATTTCGAACGGGCATTGGGGTGGAGTGAGGGCTTAATTATTGATCCGATTCTTTCTTAGAGTCATAAAATATTGTATGGCAGTCTCCTAGACCGAATTGATGATCCGATTCAGTGGTTCGACCCATACTCAGTTTTTCCTACGGCTCGTGTACTACCCCCTTTGGAAATACTGCCAAAATTTCGAACGGGCAACGGGGTGGCGTGAGGGCATAATTATTGATCCGATTCTTTCTTAGGGTCATAAAATATTGTATGGCAGTCTCCATGACCGAATTTATGATCTGATTCAGTGGTTCGACCCATACTCAGTTTTTCCTCCGGCTCGTGTAATACCTCCTATGGCAATACTTGCAAAATTTTGAACGGGCCACGGGGTGGCGTGAGGGCATAATTATTGATCCGATTCTTTCTTAGAGTCATAAAATATTTTATGGCAGTCTCCTAAACCGAATTGATGATCCGATTCAGTGGTTAGACCCTTCCTCAGTTTTTCCTTCGGGTCCTGTACTACCCCCTATGGCAATACAGGCAAAATTTCGAACGGGCCACGGGGTGGCGTGAGGGCATAATTATTGATCCGATTCTTTCTTAGGGTCATAAAATATTGTATGGCAGTCTCCTAGACCGAATTGATGATCCGATTCAGTGGTTCGACCCATCCTCTGTTTTTCCTCCAGTTCGTGTACTACCCCCTTTTGCAATACTGTCAAAATTTCGAACGGGCAACGGGGTGGCGTGAGGGCATAATTATTGATCTGATTCTTTCTTAAGGTCATAGTATATTGTATGGCAGTCTCCATGACCGAATTTATGATCCGATTCAGTGGTTCGACCCATACTCAGTTTTTCCTACGGCTCGTGTACTACCCCCTTTGGAAATACTGCCAAAATTTCGAACGGGCAACGGGGTGGCGTGAGGGCATAATTATTGATCCGATTCTTTCTTAGGGTTATAAAATATTGTATGGCAGTCTCCATGACCGAATTTATGATCTGATTCAGTGGTTCGACCCATACTCAGTTTTTCCTCCGGCTCGTGTAATACCTCCTATGGCAACACTTGCAAAATTTTGAACGGGCCACGGGGTGGCGTGAGGGCATAATTATTGATCCGATTCTTTCTTAGAGTCATAAAATATTTTATGGCAGTCTCCTAGACCAAATTGATGATCCGATTCAGTGGTTAGACCCATCCTCAGTTTTTCCTTCGGGTCCTGTACTACCCCCTATGGCAATACTGGCAAAATTTCGAACGGGCCACGGGGTGGCGTGAGGGCATAATTATTGATCCGATTCTTTCTTAGGGTCATAAAATATTGTATGGCAGTCTCCTAGACCGAATTGATGATCCGATTCAGTGGTTCGACACATCCTCTGTTTTTCCTCCAGTTCGTGTACTACCCCTTTTGCAATACTGTCAAAATTTCGAACGGGCAACGGGGTGGCGTGAGGGCATAATTATTGATCTGATTCTTTCTTAAGGTCATAATATATTGTATGGCAGTCTCCATGACCGAATTTATGATCCGATTCAGTGGTTCGACCCATACTCAGTTTTTCCTACGGCTCGTGTACTACCCCCTTTGGAAATACTGCCAAAATTTCGAACGGGAAACGGGGTGGCGTGAGGGCATAATTATTGATCCGATTCTTTCTTAGGGTCATAAAATATTGTATGGCAGTCTCCATGACCGAATTTATGATCTGATTCAGTGGTTCGACCCATACTCAGTTTTTCCTCCGGTTCCTGTACCTCCCCCTTTGGAAATACTGCCAAAATTTCGAACGGGCAACGGGGTGGCGTGAGGGCATAATTATTGATCCGATTCTTTCTTAGGGTCGTAAAATATTGTATGGCAGTCTCCATGACCGAATTGATGATCCGATTCTTTCTAAGAGTCATAAAATATTGTATGGCAGTCTCCTAGACCGAATTGATGATCCGATTCAGTGGTTCGACCCATCCTCAGTTTTTCCTCCGGTTCGTGTACTACCCCCTTTTGCAATACTGGCAAAATTTCGAACGGGCAACGGGGTGGCGTGAGGGCATAATTATTGATCTGATTCTTTCTTAGGGTCATAAAATATTGTATGGCAGTCTTCTAGACCGAATTGATTATCCGATTCAGTGGTTCGACCCATCCTCTGTTTTTCCTCCAGTTCGTGTACTACCCCTTTTGCAATACTGTCAAAATTTCGAACGGGCAACGGGGTGGCGTGAGGGCATAATTATTGATCTGATTCTTTCTTAAGGTCATAATATATTGTATGGCAGTCTCCATGACCGAATTTATGATCCGATTCAGTGGTTCGACCCATACTCAGTTTTTCCTACGGCTCGTGTACTACCCCCTTTTGAAATACTGCCAAAATTTCGAACGGGAAACGGGGTGGCGTGAGGGCATAATTATTGATCCGATTCTTTGTTAGGGTCATAAAATATTGTATGGCAGTCTCCATGACCGAATTTATGATCTGATTCAGTGGTTCGACCCATACTCAGTTTTTCCTCCGGTTCCTGTACTACCCCCTTTTGCAATACAGGCAAAATTTCGAACGGGCAACGGGGTGGCGTGAGGGCATAATTATTGATCCGATTCTTTCTTAGGGTCATAAAATATTGTATGGCAGTCTCCATGACCGAATTTATGATCCGATTCAGTGGTTCGACCCATACTCAGTTTTTCCTACGGCTCGTGTACTACCCCCTTTGGAAATACTGCCAAAATTTCGAACGGGCAACGGGGTTGCGTGATGGCATAATTATTGATCCGATTCTTTCTTAGGGTTATAAAATATTGTATGGCAGTCTCCATGACCGAATTTATGATCTGATTCAGTGGTTCGACCCATACTCAGTTTTTCCTCCGGCTCGTGTAATACCTCCTATGGCAATACTTGCAAAATTTTGAACGGGCCACGGGGTGGCGTGAGGGCATAATTATTGATCCGATTCTTTCTTAGAGTCATAAAATATTTTATGGCAGTCTCCTAGACCAAGTTGATGATCCGATTCAGTGGTTAGACCCATCCTCAGTTTTTCCTTCGGGTCCTGTACTACCCCCTATGGCAATACAGGCAAAATTTCGAACGGGCCACGGGGTGGCGTGAGGGCATAATTATTGATCCGATTCTTTCTTAGGGTCATAAAATATTGTATGGCAGTCTCCTAGACCGAATTGATGATCCGATTCAGTGGTTCGACCCATCCTCTGTTTTTCCTCCAGTTCGTGTACTACCCCCTTTTGCAATACTGTCAAAATTTCGAACGGGCAACGGGGTGGGGTGAGGGCATAATTATTGATCCGATTCTTTCTTAGGGTCATAAAATATTGTATGGCAGTCTCCATGACCGAATTTATGATCCGATTCAGTGGTTCGACCCATACTCAGTTTTTCCTACGGCTCGTGTACTACCCCCTTTGGAAATACTGCCAAAATTTCGAACGGGCAACGGGGTGGCGTGAGGGCATAATTATTGATCCGATTCTTTCTTAGGGTTATAAAATATTGTATGGCAGTCTCCATGACCGAATTTATGATCTGATTCAGTGGTTCGACCCATACTCAGTTTTTCCTCCGGCTCGTGTAATACCTCCTATGGCAATACTTGCAAAATTTTGAACGGGCCACGGGGTGGCGTGAGGGCATAATTATTGATCCGATTCTTTCTTAGAGTCATAAAATATTTTATGGCAGTCTCCTAGACCAAATTGATGATCCGATTCAGTGGTTAGACCCATCCTCAGTTTTTCCTTCGGGTCCTGTACTACCCCCTATGGCAATACTGGCAAAATTTCGAACGGGCCACGGGGTGGCGTGAGGGCATAATTATTGATCCGATTCTTTCTTAGGGTCATAAAATATTGTATGGCAGTCTCCTAGACCGAATTGATGATCCGATTCAGTGGTTCGACCCATCCTCTGTTTTTCCTCCAGTTCGTGTACTACCCCCTTTTGCAATACTGTCAAAATTTCGAACGGGCAACGGGGTGGCGTGAGGGCATAATTATTGATCTGATTCTTTCTTAAGGTCATAGTATATTGTATGGCAGTCTCCATGACCGAATTTATGATCCGATTCAGTGGTTCGACCCATATTCAGTTTTTCCTACGGCTCGTGTACTACCCCCTTTGGAAATACTGCCAAAATTTCGAACGGGCAACGGGGTGGCGTGAGGGCATAATTATTGATCCGATTCTTTCTTAGGGTTATAAAATATTGTATGGCAGTCTCCATGACCGAATTTATGATCTGATTCAGTGGTTCGACCCATACTCAGTTTTTCCTCCAGCTCGTGTAATACCTCCTATGGCAATACTTGCAAAATTTTGAACGGGCCACGGGGTGGCGTGAGGGCATAATTATTGATCCGATTCTTTCTTAGAGTCATAAAATATTTTATGGCAGTCTCCTAGACCAAATTGATGATCCGATTCAGTGGTTAGACCCATCCTCAGTTTTTCCTTCGGGTCCTGTACTACCCCCTATGGCAATACTGGCAAAATTTCGAACGAGCCACGGGGTGGCGTGAGGGCTTAATTATTGATCCGATTCTTTCTTAGGGTCATAAAATATTGTATGGCAGTCTCCTAGACCGAATTGATGATCCGATTCAGTGGTTCGACACATCCTCTGTTTTTCCTCCAGTTCGTGTACTACCCCTTTTGCAATACTGTCAAAATTTCGAACGGGCAACGGGGTGGCTTGAGGGCATAATTATTGATCTGATTCTTTCTTAAGGTCATAATATATTGTATGGCAGTCTCCATGACGAATTTATGATCCGATTCAGTGGTTCGACCCATACTCAGTTTTTCCTACGGCTCGTGTACTACCCCCTTTGGAAATACTGCCAAAATTTCGAACGGGAAACGGGGTGGCGTGAGGATATAATTATTGATCCGATTCTTTGTTAGGGTCATAAAATATTGTATGGCAGTCTCCATGACCGAATTTATGATCTGATTCAGTGGTTCGACCCATATTCAGTTTTTCCTACGGCTCGTGTACTACCCCCTTTGGAAATACTGCCAAAATTTCGAACGGGCAACGGGGTGGCGTGAGGGCATAATTATTGATCCGATTCTTTCTTAGGGTTATAAAATATTGTATGGCAGTCTCCATGACCGAATTTATGATCTGATTCAGTGGTTCGACCCATACTCAGTTTTTCCTCCGGCTCGTGTAATACCTCCTATGGCAATACTTGCAAAATTTTGAACGGGCCACGGGGTGGCGTGAGGGCATAATTATTGATCCGATTCTTTCTTAGAGTCATAAAATATTTTATGGCAGTCTCCTAGACCAAATTGATGATCCGATTCAGTGGTTAGACCCATCCTCAGTTTTTCCTTCGGGTCCTGTACTACCCCCTATGGCAATACTGGCAAAATTTCGAACGAGCCACGGGGTGGAGTGAGGGCTTAATTATTGATCCGATTCTTTCTTAGGGTCATAAAATATTGTATGGCAGTCTCCTAGACCGAATTGATGATCCGATTCAGTGGTTCGACACATCCTCTGTTTTTCCTCCAGTTCGTGTACTACCCCTTTTGCAATACTGTCAAAATTTCGAACGGGCAACGGGGTGGCGTGAGGGCATAATTATTGATCCGATTCTTTCTTAGAGTCATAAAATATTTTATGGCAGTCTCCTAGACCAAATTGATGATCCGATTCAGTGGTTAGACCCATCCTCAGTTTTTCCTTCGGGTCCTGTACTACCCCCTATGGCAATACTGGCAAAATTTCGAACGAGCCACGGGGTGGCGTGAGGGCTTAATTATTGATCCGATTCTTTCTTAGGGTCATAAAATATTGTATGGCAGTCTCCTAGACCGAATTGATGATCCGATTCAGTGGTTCGACACATCCTCTGTTTTTCCTCCAGTTCGTGTACTACCCCTTTTGCAATACTGTCAAAATTTCGAACGGGCAACGGGGTGGCGTGAGGGCATAATTATTGATCTGATTCTTTCTTAAGGTCATAATATATTGTATGGCAGTCTCCATGACCGAATTTATGATCCGATTCAGTGGTTCGACCCATACTCAGTTTTTCCTACGGCTCGTGTACTACCCCCTTTGGAAATACTGCCAAAATTTCGAACGGGCAACGGGGTGGCGTGAGGGCATAATTATTGATCCGATTCTTTCTTAGGGTTATAAAATATTGTATGGCAGTCTCCATGACCGAATTTATGATCTAATTCAGTGGTTCGACCCATACTCAGTTTTTCCTCCGGCTCGTGTAATACTTCCTATGGCAATACTTGCAAAATTTTGAACGGGCCACGGGGTGGCGTGAGGGCATAATTATTGATCCGATTCTTTCTTAGAGTCATAAAATATTTTATGGCAGTCTCCTAGACCAAATTGATGATCCGATTCAGTGGTTAGACCCATCCTCAGTTTTTCCTTCGGGTCCTATACTACCCCCTATGGCAATACTGGCAAAATTTCGAACGGGCCACGGGGTGGCGTGAGGGCATAATTATTGATCCGATTCTTTCTTAGGGTCATAAAATATTGTATGGCAGTCTCCTAGACCGAATTGATGATCCGATTCAGTGGTTCGACCCATCCTCTGTTTTTCTTCCAGTTCGTGTACTACCCCTTTTGCAATACTGTCAAAATTTCGAACGGGCAACGGGGTGGCGTGAGGGCATAATTATTGATCTGATTCTTTCTTAAGGTCATAATATATTGTACGGCAGTCTCCATGACCGAATTTATGATCCGATTCAGTGGTTCGACCCATACTCAGTTTTTCCTACGGCTCGTGTACTACCCCCTTTGGAAACACTGCCAAAATTTCGAACGGGAAACGGGGTGGCGTGAGGGCATAATTGTTGATCCGATTCTTTGTTAGGGTCATAAAATATTGTATGGCAGTCTCCATGACCGAATTTATGATCTGATTCAGTAGTTCGACCCATACTCAGTTTTTCCTCCGGTTCCTGTACTACCCCCTTTTGCAATACTGGCAAAATTTCGAACGGGCAACGGGGTGGCGTGAGGGCATAATTATTGATCCGATTCTTTCTTAGGGTCATAAAATATTGTATGGCTGTCTCCATGACCGAATTTATGATCCGATTCAGTGGTTCGACCCATACACAGTTTTTCCTACGGCTCGTGTACTACCCCCTTTGGAAATACTGCCAAAATTTCGAACGGGCAACGGGGTGGCGTTAGGGCATAATTATTGATCCGATTCTTTCTTAGGGTCATAAAATATTGTATGGCAGTCTCCATGACCGAATTGATGATATGATTCAGTGGTTCGACCCATACTCAGTTTTTCCTCCGGTTCCTGTACTACCCCCTTTTGCAATACTGGCAAAATTTCGAACGGGCAACGGGGTGGCGTGAGGGCATAATTATTGATCCGATTCTTTCTTAGGGTTATAAAATATTGTATGGCAGTCACCATGACCGAATTTATGATCCGATTCAGTGGTTCGACCCATACTCAGTTTTTCCTACGGCTCATGTACTACCCCCTTTGGAAATACTGCCAAAATTTCGAACGGGCAACGGGGTGGCGTGAGGGCATAATTATTGATCCGATTCTTTCTAAGGGTCATAAAATATTGTATGGCAGTCTCCATGACCGAATTGATGATCCGATTCTTTCTTAGAGTCATAAAATATTGTATGGCAGTCTCCAAGACCGAATTGATGATCCGATTCAGTGGTTCTACCCATCCTCAGTTTTTCCTCCGGTTCGTGTACTACCCCCTTTTGCATTACTGGCAAAATTTCGAACGGGCAACGGGGTGGCGTGAGGGCATAATTATTGATCCAATTCTTTCTTAGGGTCATAAAATATTGTATGGCAGTCTCCATGACCGAACCCATACTCAGTTTTTCTCCGGCTCGTGTACTACCCCCTATGGCAATACAGGCAAAATTTCGAACGGGCCACGGGGTGGCGTGAGGGCATAATTATTGATCCGATTCTTTCTTTGGGTCCTAAAATATTGTATGGCATTCTCCATGACCGAATTTATGATCCGATTCAGTGGTTCGACCCATACTCAGTTTTTCCTACGGCTCGTGTACTACCCCCTTTGGCAATACTGGCAAAATTTCGAACAGGCCATTGGGTGGCGTGAGGTCATAACTATTGATCCAATTCATTCTTAGGGTCATAAAATATTGTATGGCAGTCTCCTAGACCGAATTTATGATCCGATTCAGTGGTTATACCCATCCTCAGTTTTTCCTCCGGGTCGTGTACTACCCCCAATGGCAATACTGGCAAAATTTCGAACGGGCCACGGGGTGGCGTGAGGGCATAATTATTGATCCGATTCTTTCTTAGGGTCATAAAATACTGTATGGCAGTCTCCATGACCGAATTTATGATCTGATTCAGTGGTTCGACCCATACTCAGTTTTTCCTCTGGTTCCTGTACTACCCCCTTTTGCAATACTGGCAAAATTTCGAACGGGCCACGGGGTGGCGTGAGGGCATAATTATTGATCCGATTCTTTCTTAGGGTCATAAAATATTGTATGGCAGTCCCCTAGACCGAATTGATGATCCGATTCAGTGGTTCGACCCATCCTCTGTTTTTCCTCCAGTTCGTGTACTACCCCTTTTGCAATACTGTCAAAATTTCGAACGGGCAACGGGGTGGCGTGAGGGCATAATTATTGATCTGATTCTTTCTTAAGGTCATAATATATTGTATGGCAGTCTCCATGACCGAATTTATGATCCGATTCAGTGGTTCGACCCATACTCAGTTTATCCTACGGCTCGTGTACTACCCCCTTTGGAAATACTGCCAAAATTTCGAACGGGCCACGGGGTGGCGTGAGGGCATAATTATTGATCCGATTCTTTCTTAGGGTCATAAAATATTGTATGGCAGTCTCAATGACCGAATTTATGATCTGATTCAGTGGTTCGACCCATACTCAGTTTTTCCTCCGGCTCGTGTAATACCTCCTATGGCAATACTTGCAAAATTTTGAACGGGCCACGGGGTGGCGTGAGGGCATAATTATTGATCCGATTATTTCTTAGAGTCATAAAATATTTTATGGCAGTCTCCTAGACCAAATTGATGATCCGATTCAGTGGTTAGACCCATCCTCAGTTTTTCCTTCGGGTCCTGTACTACCCCCTATGGCAATACTGGCAAAATTTCGAACGGGCCACGGGGTGGCGTGAGGGCAAAATTATTGATCCGATTCTTTCTTAGGGTCATAAAATATTGTATGGCAGTCTCCTAAACCGAATTGATGATCCGATTCAGTGGTTCGACCCATCCTCTGTTTTTCCTCCGGTTCCTGTACTACCCTCTTTTGCAATACTGGCAAAATTTCGAACGGGCAACGGGGTGGCGTGAGGGCATAATTATTGATCCGATTCTTTCTTAGGGTCATAATATATTGTATGGCAGTCTCCATGACCGAATTTATGATCCGATTCAGTGATTCGACCCATACTCAGTTTTTCCTACGGCTCGTGTACTACCCCCTTTGGAAATACTGCCAAAATTTCGAACGGGCAACGGAGTGGCGTGAGGGCATAATTATTGATCCGATTCTTTCTTAGGGTCATAAAATATTGTATGGCAGTCTCCATGACCGAATTGATGATCCGATTCTTTCTTAGAGTCATAAAATATTGTATGGCAGTCTCCTAGACCGAATTGATGATCCGATTCAGTGGTTCGACCCATCCTCAGTTTTTCCTCCGGTTCGTGTACTACCCCCTTTTGCAATACTGGCAAAATTTCGAACGGGCAACGGGGTGGCGTGAGGGCATAATTATTGATCCGATTCTTTCTTAGGGTCATAAAATATTGTATGGCAGTCTCCATGACCGAACCCATACTCAGTTTTTCTCCGGCTCGTGTACTACCCCCTATGGCAATACTGGCAATATTTCGAACGGGCCACGGGGTGGAGTGAGGGCATAATTATTGATCCGATTCTTTCTTAGAGTCATAAAATATTGTATGGTAGTATCCTAGACCCAATTGATGATCCGATTCAGTGGTTCGACCCATCCTCAGTTTTTCCTCGGGTTCGTATACTACCCCCTTTTGCAATACAGGCAAAATTTCGAACGGGAAACGGGGTGGCGTGAGGGCATAATTGTTGATCCGATTCTTTCTTTGGGTCCTAAAATATTGTATGGCATTCTCCATGACCGAATTTATGATCCGATTCAGTGGTTCGACCCATACTCAGTTTTTCCTACGGCTCGTGTACTACCCCCTTTGGCAATACTGGCAAAATTTCGAACCGGCCATTGGGTGGCGTGAGGTCATAACTATTGATCCGATTCATTCTTAGGGTCATAAAATATTGTATGGCAGTCTCCTAGACCGAATTTATGATCCGATTCAGTGGTTAGACCCATCCTCAGTTTTTCCTCCGGGTTGTGTACTACCCCCTATGGCAATATTGGCAAAATTTCGAACGGGCCACGGGGTGGCGTGAGGGCATAATTATTGATCCGATTCTTTCTTAGGGTCATAAAATATTGTATGGCAGTCTCCTAGACCGAATTGATGATCCGATTCAGTGGTTCGACCCATCCTCTGTTTTTACTCCAGCTCGTGAACTACCCCCTTTGGCAATACTGGCAAAATTTCGAACGGGCATTGGGGTGGAGTGAGGGCTTAATTATTGATCCGATTCTTTCTTAGAGTCATAAAATATTGTATGGCAGTCTCCTAGACCGAATTGATGATCCGATTCAGTGGTTCGACCCATACTCAGTTTTTCCTACGGCTCATGTACTACCCCCTTTGGAAATACTGCCAAAATTTCGAACGGGCAACGGGGTGACGTGAGGGCATAATTATTGATCCGATTCTTTCTTAGGGTCATAAAATATTGTATGGCAGTCTCCATGACCGAATTTATGATCTGATTCAGTGGTTCGACCCATACTCAGTTTTTCCTCTGGCTCGTGTAATACCCCCTACGGCAATACTTGCAAAATTTTGAACGGGCCACGGGGTGGCGTGAGGGCATAATTATTGATCCGATAATTTCTTAGAGTCATAAAATATTTTATGGCAGTCTCCTAGACCGAATTGATGATCCGATTCAGTGGTTAGACCCATCCTCAGTTTTTCCTCCGGGTCCTGTACTACCCCCTATGGCAATACTGGCAAAATTTCGAACGGGCCACGGGGTTGCGTGAGGGCATAATTATTGATCCGATTCTTTCTTAGGGTCATAAAATATTGTATGGCCGTCTCCTAGACCGAATTGATGATCCGATTCAGTGGTTCGACCCATCCTCTGTTTTTCCTCCAGTTCGTGTACTACCCATTTTGCAATACTGTCAAAATTTGAACGGGAAACGGGGTGGCGGGAGGGCATAATTATTGATCCGATTCTTTATTTGGGTCCTAAAATATTGTATGGCATTCTCCATGACCGAATTTATGATCCGATTCAGTGGTTCGACCCATACTCAGTTTTTCCTACGGCTCGTGTACTACCCCCTTTGGCAATACTGGCAAAATTTCGAACGGGCCATTGGGTGGCGTGAGGTCATAACTATTGATCCAATTCATTCTTAGGGTCATAAAATATTGTATGCAGTCTCCTAGACCGAATTTATGATCCGATTCAGTGGTTAGACCCATCCTCAGTTTTTCCTCCGGGTCGTGTACTACCCCCTATGGCAATACTGGCAAAATTTCGAACGGGCCACGGGGTGGCGTGAGGGCATAATTACTGATCCGATTCTTTCTTATGGTCATAAAATATTGTATGGCAGTCTCCTAGACCGAATTGATGATCCGATTCAGTGGTTCGACCCATCCTCTGTTTTTACTCCAGCTCGTGAACTACCCCCTTTGGCAATACTGGCAAAATTTCGAACGGGCATTGGGGTGGAGTGAGGGCTTAATTATTGATCCGATTCTTTCTTAGAGTCATAAAATATTGTATGGCAGTCTCCTAGACCGAATTGATGATCCGATTCAGTGGTTCGACCCATACTCAGTTTTTCCTACGGCTCGTGTACTACCCCCTTTGGAAATACTGCCAAAATTTCGAACGGGCAACGGGGTGGCGTGAGGGCATAATTATTGATCCGATTCTTTCTTAGGATCATAAAATATTGTATGGCAGTCTTCATGACCGAATTTATGATCTGATTCAGTGGTTCGACCCATACTCAGTTTTTCCTCCGGCTCGTGTAATACCCCCTATGACAATACTTGCAAAATTTTGAACGGGCCACGGGGTGGCGTGAGGGAATAATTATTAATCCGATTCTTTCTTAGAGTCATAAAATATTGTATGGCAGTCTCCTAGACCGAATTGATGATCCGATTCAGTGGTTCGACCCATCCACAGTTTTTCCTCCGGTTCGTGTACTACCCCCTTTTGCAATACTAGCAAAATTTCGAACGGGCAACGGGGTGGCGTGAAGGCATAATTATTGATCCGATTCTTTCTTAGGGTCATAAAATATTGTATGGCAGTCTCCATGACCGAATTTATGATCCGATTCAGTGGTTCGACCCATACTCAGTTTTTCTTCGGCTCGTGTACTACCCCCTATGGCAATACTGGCAAAATTTCGAACGGGCCACGGGGTGGAGTGAGGGCATAAATATTGATTCGATTTTTTCTTAGGGTCATAAAATATTGTATGGCAGTCTCCTAGACCGAATTGATGATCCGATCCAGTGGTTCGACCCTTTGGCAATACAGGCAAAATTTCGAACGGGCAACGGGTTGCGTGAGGGATAAATTATTTATCCGATTCTTTCTTAGAGACATAAAATATTGTATGGCAGTCTCCATAACCGAATTTATGATCCGATTCAGTGGTTCGACCATACTCAGTTTTTCCTACGGCTCGTGTACTACCCCCTTTAGCAATACTGGCAAAATTTCGAACGGGCAACGGGGTGGCGTGAGGGCATAATTATTGATCCGATTCTTTCTTAGAGTCATAAAATATTTTATGGCAGTCTCCTAGACCGAATTGATGATACGATTCAGTGGTTAGACCCATCCTCAGTTTTTCCTCCGAGTCCTGTACTATCCCCATGGCAATACTGGCAAAATTTCGAACGGGCCACGCGGTGGCGTGAGGGCATAATTATTGATCCGATTCTTTCTTAGGGTCATAAAATATTGTATGGCAGTCTCCTAGACCGAATTGATGATCCGATTCAGTGGTTCGACCCATCCTCTGTTTTTCCTCCAGTTCGTGTACTACCCCTTTTGCAATACTGTCAAAATTTCGAACGGGCAACGGGGTGGCGTGAGGGCATAATTATTGATCTGATTCTTTCTTAAGGTCATAATATATTGTATGGCAGTCTCCATGACCGAATTTATGATCTGATTCAGTGGTTAGACCCATCCTCAGTTTTTCCTGCGGGTCCTGTACTACCCCCTATGGCAATACTGGCAAAATTTCGAACGGGCCACGGGGTGGCGTGAGGGCATAATTATTGATCCGATTCTTTCTTAGGGTCATAAAATATTGTATGGCAGTCTCTTAGACCGAATTGATGATCCGATTCAGTGGTTCGACACATCCTCTGTTTTTCCTCCAGTTCGTGTACTACCCCTTTTGCAATACTGTCAAAATTTCGAACTGGCAACGGGGTGGCGTGAGGGCATAATTATTGATCTGATTCTTTCTTAAGGTCATAATATATTGTATGGCAGTCTCCATGACCGAATTTATGATCCGATTCAGTGGTTCGACCCATACTCAGTTTTTCCTACGGCTCGTGTACTACCCCCTTTGGAAATACTGCCAAAATTTCGAACGGGCAACGGGGTGGCGTGAGGGCATAATTATTGATCCGATTCTTTCTTAGGGTCATAAAATATTGTATGGCAGTCTTCATGACCGAATTTATGATCTGATTCAGTGGTTCGACCCATACTCAGTTTTTCCTCCGGCTCGTGTAATACCCCCTATGGCAATACTTGCAAAATTTTGAACGGGCCACGGGGTGGCGTGAGGGCATAATTATTGATCCGATTCTTTCTTAGAGTCATAAAATATTTTATGGCAGTCTCCTAGACCGAATTGATGATCCGATTCAGTGGTTAGACCCATCCTTAGTTTTTCCTCCGGGTCCAGTACTACCCCCTATGGCAATACTGGCAAAATTTCGAACGCGCCACGGGGTGGCGTGAGGGCATAATTATTGATCCGATTCTTTCTTAGGGTCTTAAAATATTGTATGGCAGTCTCCTAGACCGAATTGATGATCCGATTCAGTGGTTCGACCCATCCTCTGTTTTTACTCCAGTTCGTGTACTACCTCCTTTTGCAATGCTGTCAAAATTTCGAACGGGCAACGGGGTGGTGTGAGGGCATAATTATTGATCTGATTCTTTCTTAAGGTCATAATATATTGTATGGCAGTCTCCATGACCGAATTTATGATCCGATTCAGTGGTTCGACCCATACTCAGTTTTTCTTACGGCTCGTGTACTACCCCCTTTGGAAATACTGCCAAAATTTCGAACGTGCAACGGGGTGGCGTGAGGGCATAATTATTGATCCGATTCTTTCTTAGGGTCATAAAATATTGTATGGCAGTCTCCATGACCGAATTTATGATCTGATTCAGTGGTTCGACCCATACTCAGTTTTTCCTCCGGCTCGTGTAATACCCCCTATGGCAATACTTGCAAAATTTTGAACGGGCCACAGGGTGGCGTGAGGGCATAATTATTGATCCGAATCTTTCTCAGAGTCATAAAATATTGTATGGCAGTCTACTAGACCGAATTGATGATTCGATCCAGTGGTTCGACCCTTTGGCAATACTGGCAAAATTTCGAACGGGCAACGGGTTGCGTGAGGGCAAAATTATTTATCCGATTCTTTCTTAGGTACATAAAATAATGTATGGCAGTCTCCATAACCGAATTTATGATCCGATTAAGTGGTTCGACCCATACTCAGTTTTTCCTACGGCTCGTGTATTACCCCCTTTGGAAATACTGGCAAAATTTCGAACGGGCAACGGGGTGGCGTGAGGGCATAATTATTGATCCGATTCTTTCTTAGAGACATAAAATATTTTATGGCAGTCTCCTAGACCGAATTGATGATCCGATTCAGTGGTTAGACCCATCCTCAGTTTTTCCTCCGGGTCCTGTACTACCCCCTATGGCAATACTGGCAAAATTTCGAACGGGCCACGGGGTGGCGTGAGGGCATAATTATTGATCCGATTCTTTCTTAGGGTCATAAAATATTGTATGGCAGTCTCCTAGACCGAATTGATGATCCGATTTAGTGGTTCGACCCATCCTCTGTTTTTCCTCCGGTTCGTGTACTACCCCTTTTACAATACTGTCAAAATTTCGAACGAGCAACGGGGTGGCGTGAAGGCATAATTATTGATCTGATTCTTTCTTAAGGTCATAATATATTGTATTGCAGTCTCCATGACCGAATTTATGATCCGATTCAGTGGTTCGACCCATACTCAGTTTTTCCTACGGCTCGTGTACTACCCCCTTTGGAAATACTGCCAAAATTTCGAACGGGCAACGGGGTGGCGTGAGGGCATAATTATTGATCTGATTCTTTCTTAAGGTCATAATATATTGTATGGCAGTTTCCATGACCGAATTTATGATCCGATTCAGTGGTTCGACCCATACTCAGTTTTTCCTACGGCTCGTGTACTACCCCATTTGGAAATACTGCCAAAATTTCGAACGGGCAACGGGGTGGCGTGAGGGCATAATTATTGATCCGATTATTTCTTAGAGTCATAAAATATTTTATGGCAGTCTCCTAGACCGAATTGATGATCCGATTCAATGGTTAGACCCATCCTCAGTTTTTCCTCCGGGTCCTATACTACCCCCTATGGCAATACTGGCAAAATTTCGAACGGGCCACGGGGTGGCGTGAAGGCATAATTATTGATCCGATTCTTTCTTAGGGTCATAAAATATTGTATGGCAGTCTCCTAGACCGAATTGATGATCCGATTCAGTGGTTCGACCCATCCTCTGTTTTTCCTCCAGTTCGTGTACTACCCCTTTTGCAATACAGTCAAAATTTCGAACGGGCAACGGGGTGGCGTGAGGGCATAATTATTGATCTGATTCTTTCTTAAGGTCATAATATATTGTATGGCAGTCTCCATGACCGAATTTATGATCCGATTCAGTGGTTCGACCCATACTCAGTTTTTCCTACGGCTCGTGTACTACCCCCTTTGGAAATACTGCCAAAATTTCGAACGGGCAACGGGGTGGCGTGAGGGCATAATTATTGATCCGATTCTTTCTTAGGGTCATAAAATATTGTATGGCAGTCTCCATGACCGAATTTATGATCTGATTCAGTGGTTCGACCCATACTCAATTTTTCCTCCGGCTCGTGTAATACCCCCTATGGCAATACTTGTAAAATTTTGAACGGGCCACTGGGTGGCGTGAGGGCATAATTATTGATCCGATTCTTTCTTAGTGTCATAAAATATTGTATGGAAGTCTCCTAGACCGAATTGATGATCCGATTCAGTGGTTCGACCCATCCTCAGTTTTTCCTCCGGTTCGTGTACTACCCCCTTTTGCAATACTAGTAAAATTTCGAACGGGCAACGAGGTGGCGTGAAGGCATAATTATTGATCCGATTCTTTCTTAGGGTCATAAAATATTGTATGGCAGTCTCCATGACCGAATTTATGATCCGATTCAGTGGTTCGACCCACACTCAGTTTTTCTCCGGCTCGTGTACTACCCCCTATGGCAATACAGGCAAAATTTCGAACGGGCCACGGGGTGGAGTGAGGGCATAAATATTGATTTGATTCTTTCTTAGGGTCATAAAATATTGTATGGCAGTCTCTTAGACCGAATTGATGATCCGATCCAGTGGTTCGACCCTTTGGCAATACTGGCAAAATTTCGAACTGGCAACGGGTTGCGTGAGGGCATAATTATTTATCCGATTCTTTCTTAGGGACATAAAATATTGTATGGCAGTCTCCATAACCGAATTTATGATCCGATTCAGTGGTTCGACCCATACTCAGTTTTTCCTACGGCTCGTGTACTACCCCCTTTGGCAATACTGGCAAAATTTCGAACGGGCAACGGGGTGGCGTGAGGGCATAATTATTGATCCGATTCTTTCTTAAGGTCATAAAATATTGTATGGCAGTCTCCATGACCGAATTTTTGATCTGATTCAGTGGTTCGACCCATACTCACTTTTTCCTCCGGCTCGTGTAATACCCCCTATGGCAATACTTGCAAAATTTTGAACGGGCCACTGGGTGGCATGAGGGCATAATTATTGATCCGATTCTTTTTTAGAGTCATAAAATATTGTATGGCAGTCTCCTAGACCGAATTGATGATCCGATTCAGTGGTTCGACCCATCCTCAGTTTTTCCTCCGGTTCGTGTACTACCCCCTTTTGCAATACTAGTAAAATTTCGAACGGGCAACGAGGTGGCATGAAGGCATAATTATTGATCCGATTCTTTCTTAGGGTCATAAAATATTGTATGGCAGTCTCCATGACCGAATTTATGATCCGATTCAGTGGTTCGACCCATACTCAATTTTTCCTACGGCTCGTGTACTACCCCCTTTGGCAATATACTGGCAAAATTTCGAACGGGCAACGGGGTGGCGTGAGGGCATAATTATTGATCCGATTCTTTCTTAGGGTCATAAAATATTGTATGGCAGTCTCCATGACCGAATTTATGATCTGATTCAGTGGTTCGACTCATACTCAATTTTTCCTCCGGCTCGTGTAAAACCCCCTATGGCAATACTTGCAAAATTTTGAACGGGCCACGGGGTGGCGAGAGAGCATAATTATTGATCCGATTATTTCTTAGAGTCATAAAATATTGTATGGCAGTATCTTAGACCGAATTAATGATCCGATTCAGTGGTTCGACCCATCCACAGTTTTTCCTCCGGTTCGTGTACAACCCCCTTTTGCAATACTAGCAAAATTTCGAACGGGCAACGGGGTGGCGTGAGGGCATAATTATTGATCCGATTCTTTCTTAGGGTCATAAAATATTGTATGGCAGTCTACATGACCGAATTTATGATCCGATTCAGTGGTTCGACCCATACTCAGTTTTTCCTCCGGCTCGTGTACTACCCCCTTTGGAAATACTGCCAAAATTTCGAACGGGCAACGGGGTGGCGTGAGGGCATAATTATTGATCCGATTCTTTCTTAGGGTCATAAAATATTGTATGGCAGTCTCCATGACCGAATTTATGATCCGATTCAGTGGTTCGACCCATACTCAGTTTTTCTCCGGCTCGTGTACTACCCCCTATGGCAATACTTGCAAAATTTCGAACGGGCCACGGGGTGGAGTGAGGGCATAAATATTGATTCGATTCTTTCTTAGGGTCATAAAATATTGTATGGCAGTCTCTTAGACCGAATTGATGATCCGATCCAGTGGTTCGATCCTTTGGCAATACTGGTAAAATTTCGAACGGGCAACGGGTTGCGTGAGGGCATAATTATTTATCCGATTCTTTCTTAGGGACATAAAATATTGTATGGCAGTCTCCATAACCGAATTTATGATCCGATTCAGTGGTTCGACCCATACTCAGTTTTTCCTACGGCTCGTGTACTACCCCCTTTGGCAATACTGGCAAAATTTCGAACGGGCAACGGGGTGGCGTGAGGGCATAATTATTGATCCGATTCTTTCTTAGGGTCATAAAATATTGTATGGCAGTCTCCATGACCGAATTTATGATCTGATTCAGTGGTTCGACCCATACTCAATTTTTCCTCCGGCTCGTGTAATACCCCCTATGGCAATACTTGCAAAATTTTGAACGGGCCACGGGGTGGCGAGAGAGCATAATTATTGATCCGATTCTTTCTTAGAGTCATAAAATATATTATGGCAGTATCCTAGACCGAATTAATGATCCGATTCAGTGGTTCGACCCATCCACAGTTTTTCCTCCGGTTCGTGTACAACCCCCTTTTGCAATACTAGCAAAATTTCGAACGGGCAACGGGGGTGGCGTGAGGGCATAATTATTGATCCGATTCTTTCTTAGGGTCATAAAATATTGTATGGCAGTCTACATGACCGAATTTATGATCCGATTCAGTGGTTCGACCCAAACTCAGTTTTTCCTCCGGCTCGTGTACTACCCCCTTTGGAAATACTGCCAAAATTTCGAACGGGCAACGGGGGGCATGAGGGCATAATTATTTATCCGATTCTTTCTTAGGGACATAAAATATTGTATGGCAGTCTCCATGACCGAATTTATGATCCTATTCAGTGGTTCGACCCACACTCAGTTTTTCCTACGGCTCGTGTACTACCCCCTTTGGCAATACTGGCAAAATTTCGAACGGGCAACGGGGTGCCGTGAGGGCATAATTATTGATCCGATTCTTTCTTAGGGTCATAAAATATTGTATGGCAGTCTCCATGACCGAATTTATGATCTGATTCAGTGGTTCGACCCATACTCAATTTTTCCTCCAGCTCGTGTAACACCCCCTATGGCAATACTTGCAAAATTTTGAACGGGCCACGGGGTGGCGTGAGGGCATAATTATTAATCCGATTCTTTCTTAGAGTCATAAAATATTGTATGGCAGTCTCCTAGACCGAATTGATGATCCGATTCACTGGTTCTACCCATCCTCAGTTTTTCTTCCGGTTCCCATTGGCAATACTGGCAAAATTTCGAACGGGCAACGGGGTGCCGTGAGGGCATAATTATTGATCCGATTCTTTCTTAGGGTCATAAAACATTGTATAGCAGTCTCCATGACCGAATTTATGATCTGATTCAGTGGTTCGACCCATACTCAATTTTTCCTCCGGCTCGTGTAACACCCCCTATGGCAATACTTGCAAAATTTTGAACGGGCCACGGGGTGGCGTGAGGGCATAATTATTGATCCGATTCTTTCTTAGAGTCATAAAATATTGTATGGCAGTCTCCTAGACCGAATTGATGATCCGATTCACTGGTTCGACCCATCCTCAGTTTTTCCTCCGGTTCGTGTACTACCCCCATTTGCAATACTAGCAAAATTTCGAACGGGCAACGGGTGGCGTGAGGGCATAATTATTTATCCGATTCTTTCTTAGGGTCATAAAATATTGTATGGCAGTCTCCATGACCGAATTTATGATCCGATTCAGTGGTTCGACCCATACTCAGTTTTTCCTACGGCTCGTGTACTACCCCCTTTGGCAATACTGGCAAAATTTCGAACGGGCAACGGGGTGCCGTGAGGGCATAATTATTGATCCGATTCTTTCTAAGGGTCATAAAATATTGTATGGCAGTCTCCATGACCGAATTTATGATCTGATTCAGTGGTTCGACCCATACTCAGTTTTTTCTCCGGCTCGTGTAATACCCCCTATGGCAATACTTGCAAAATTTTGAACGGGCCACGGGGTGGCGTGAGGGCATAATTATTGATCAGATTCTTTCGTAGAGTCATAAAATATTGTATGGCAGTCTCCTAGACCGAATTGATGATCCGATTCAGTGGTTCGACCCATCCACAGTTTTTCCTCCGGTTCGTGTACTACCCCCTTTTGCAATACTTGCAAAATTTCGAACGGGCAACGGGGGTGGCGTGAAGGGCATAATTATAGATCCGATTCTTTCTTAGGGTCATAAAATATTGTATGGCAGTCTCCATGACCGAATTTATGATCCGATTCAGTGGTTCGACCCATACTCAGTTTTTCTCCGGCTCGTGTATTACCCCCTATGGCAATACCGGCAAAATTTCGAACGGGCCACGGGGTGGAGTGAGGGCATAAATATTGACCCGATTCTTTCTTAGGGTCATAAAATATTGTATGGCAGTCTCCTAGACCGAATTGATGATCCGATCCAGTGGTTCGACCCTTTGGCAAAACAGGCAAAATTTCGAACGGGCAACGGGTGGCGTGAGGGCATAATTATTTATCCGATTCTTTCTTAGGGACATAAAATATTGTATGGCAGCCTCCATGACCGAATTTATGATCCGATTCAGTGGTTCGACCCATACTCGGTTTTTCCTACGGCTCGTGTACTACCCCCTTTGGCAATACTGGCCAAATTTCGAACGGGCAACGGGGTGGCGTGAGGGCATAATTATTGATCCGATTCTTTCTTAGGGTCATAAAATATTGTATGGCAGTCTCCATGACCGAATTTATGATCTGATTCAGTGGTTCGACCCATAATCAATTTTTCCTCCGGCTCGTGTAATACCCCCTATGGCAATACTTGCAAAATTTTGAACGGGCCACGGGGTGGCGTGAGGGCATAATTATTGATCCGATTCTTTCTTAGAGTCATAAAATATTGTATGGCAGTCTCCTAGACCGAATTGATGATCCGATTCACTGGTTCGACCCATCCTCAGTTTTTCCTCCTGTTCGTGTACTACCCCCTTTTGCAATACAAGCAAAATTTCGAACGGGCAACAGGTGGCGTGAGGGCATAATTATTGATCCGATTCTTTCTTAGGGTCATAAAATATTGTATGGCAGTCTCCATGACCGAATTTATGATCCGATTCAGTGGTTCGACCCATACTCAGTTTTTCTCCGGCTCGTGTATTACCCCCTATGGCAATACTGGCAAAATTTAGAACGGGCCACGGGGTGGAGTGAGGGCATAAATAATGATCTGATTCTTTCTTAGGGTCATAAAATATTGTATGGCAGTCTCCTTGACCGAATTGATGATCCGATCCAGTGGTTCGACCCTTTGGCAATACTGGCAAAATTTCGAACGGGCAACGGGTGGCGTGAGGGCATAATTACTTATCCGATTCTTTCTTAGAGACATAAAATATTGTATGGCAGTCTCCATGACCGAATTTATGATCCTATTCAGTGGTTCGACCCATACTCAGTTTTTCCTACGGCTCGTGTACTACCCCCTTTGGCAATACTGGCAAAATTTCGAACGGGCAACGGGGGTGGCGTGAGGGCATAATTATTGATCCGATTCTTTCTTAGGGTCATAAAATATTGTATGGCAGTCTCCATGACCGAATTTATGATCTGATTCAGTGGTTCGACCCATACTCAATTTTTCTTCCGGCTCGTGTAATACCCCCTATGGCAATACTTGCAAAATTTTGAACGGGCCACGGGGTGGCGTGAGGGCATAATTATTGATCCGATTCTTTCTTAGAGTCATAAAATATTGTATGGCAGTCTCCTAGACCGAATTGATGATCCGATTCACTGGTTCGACCCATCCTCAGTTTTTCCTCCGGTTCGTGTACTACCCCCTTTTGCAATACAAGCAAAATTTCGAACGGGCAACAGGTGGCGTGAGGGCATAATTATTGATCCGATTCTTTCTTAGGGTCATAAAATATTGTATGGCAGTCTCCATGACCGAATTTATGATCCGATTCAGTGGTTCGACCCATACTCAGTTTTTCTCCGGCTCGTGTATTACCCCCTATGGCAATACTGGCAAAATTTAGAACGGGCCACGGGGTGGAGTGAGGGCATAAATAATGATCTGATTCTTTCTTAGGGTCATAAAATATTGTATGGCAGTCTCCTTGACCGAATTGATGATCCGATCCAGTGGTTCGACCCTTTGGCAATACTGGCAAAATTTCGAACGGGCAACGGGTGGCGTGAGGGCATAATTATTTATCCGATTCTTTCTTAGGGACATAAAATATTGTATGGCAGTCTCCATGACCGAATTTATGATCCTATTCAGTGGTTCGACCCATACTCAGTTTTTCCTACGGCTCGTGTACTACCCCCTTTGGCAATACTGGCAAAATTTCGAACGGGCAACGGGGTGGCGTGAGGGCATAATTATTGATCCGATTCTTTCTTAGGGTCATAAAATATTGTATGGCAGTCTCCATGACCGAATTTATGATCTGATTCAGTGGTTCGACCCATACTCAATTTTTCCTCCGGCTCGTGTAATACCCCCTATGGCAAAACTTGCAAAATTTTGAACGGGCCACGGGGTGGCGTGAGGGCATAATTATTATTCCGATTCTTTCTTAGAGTCATAAAATATTGTATGGCAGTCTCCTAAACCGAATTGATGATCCGATTCACTGGTTCGACCCATCCTCAGTTTTTCCTCCGGTTCGTGTACTACCCCCTTTTGCAATACAAGCAAAATTTCGAACGGGCAACGAGGTGGCGTGAAGGCATAATTATTGATCCGATTCTTTCTTAGGGTCATAAAATATTGTATGGCAGTCTCCATGACCAAATTTATGATCCGATTCAGTGGTTCGACCCATACTCAGTTTTTCTCCGGCTCGTGTATTACCCCCTATGGCAATACTGGCAAAATTTAGAACGGGCCACGGGGTGGAGTGAGGACATAAATAATGATCTGATTCTTTCTTAGGGTCATAAAATATTGTATGGCAGTCTCCTTGACCGAATTGATGATCCGATCCAGTGGTTCGACCCTTTGGCAATACTGGCAAAATTTCGAACGGGCAACGGGTGGCGTGAGGGCATAATTATTTATCCGATTCTTTCTTAGGGACATAAAATATTGTATGGCAGTCTCCATGACCGAATTTATGATCCTATTCAGTGGTTCGACCCATACTCAGTTTTTCCTACGGCTCGTGTACTACCTCCTTTGGCAATACTGGCAAAATTTCGAACGGGCAACGGGGTGGCGTGAGGGCATAATTATTGATCCGATTCTTTCTTAGGGTCATAAAATATTGTATGGCAGTCTCCATGACCGAATTTATGATCTGATTCAGTGGTTCGACCCATACTCAATTTTTCCTCCGGCTCGTGTAATACCCCCTATGGCAATACTTGCAAAATTTTGAACGGGCCACGGGGTGGCGTGAGGGCATAATTATTATTCCGATTCTTTCTTAGAGTCATAAAATATTGTATGGCAGTCTCCTAGACCGAATTGATGATCCGATTCACTGGTTCGACCCATCCTCAGTTTTTCCTCCGGTTCGTGTACTACCCCCTTTTGCAATACAAGCAAAATTTCGAACGGGCAACGGGGTGGCGTGAGGGCATAATTATTGATCCGATTCTTTCTTAGGGTCATAAAATATTGTATGGCAGTCTCCATGACCGAATTTATGATCTGATTAAGTGGTTCGACCCATACTCAATTTTTCCTCCGGCTCGTGTAATACCCCCTATGGCAATACTTGCAAAATTTTGAACGGGCCACGGGGTGGCGTGAGGGCATAATTATTATTCCGATTCTTTCTTAGAGTCATAAAATATTGTATGGCAGTCTCCTAGACCGAATTGATGATCCGATTCACTGGTTCGACCCATCCTCAGTTTTTCCTCCGGTTCGTGTACTACCCCCTTTTGCAATACAAGCAAAATTTCGAACGGGCAACGGGGTGGCGTGAAGGCATAATTATTGATTCGATTCTTTCTTAGGGTCATAAAATATTGTATGGCAGTCTCCATGACCGAATTTATGATCCGATTCAGTGGTTCGACCCATACTCAGTTTTTCTCCGGCTCGTGTATTACCCCCTATAGCAATACTGGCAAAATTTCGAACGGGCCACGGGGTGGAGTGAGGGCATAAATATTGATCCGATTGTTTCTTAGGGTCATAAAATATTGTATGGCAGTCTCCTAGACCGAATTGATGATCCGATCCAGTGGTCGACCCTTTGGCAATACTGGCAAAATTTCGAACGGGCAACGGGTGGCGTGAGGGCATAATTATTTATCCGATTCTTTCTTAGGGACATAAAATATTGTATGGCAGCCTCCATGACCGAATTTATGATCCGATTCAGTGGTTCGACCCATACTCAGTTTTTCCTACGGCTCGTGTACTACCCCCTTTGGCAATACTGGCAAAATTTCGAACGGGCAACGGGGTGCCGTGAGGGCATAATTATTGATCCGATTCTTTCTTAGGGTCATAAAATATTGTATGGCAGTCTCCATGACCGAATTTATGATCTGATTCAGTGGTTCGACCCATACTCAATTTTTCCTCCGGCTCGTGTAATACCCCCTATGGCAATAGTTGCAAAATTTTGAACGGGCCACGGGGTGGCGAGAGAGCATAATTATTGATCCGATTCTTTCTTAGAGTCATAAAATATTGTATGGCAGTCTCCTAGACCGAATTGATGATCAGATTCACTGGTTCGACCTATCCTCAGTTTTTCCTCCGGTTCGTGTACTACCCCCTTTTGCAATACTTGCAAAATTTCGAACGGGCTACGGGGTGGCGTGAAGGCATAATTATTGATCCGATTCATTCTTTGGGTCATAAAATATTGTATGGCAGTCTCCATGACCGAATTTATTATCCGATTAAGTGGTTCGACCCATACTCAGTTTTTCTCCGGCTCGTGTATTACCCCTTATGGCAATACTGGCAAAATTTCGAATGGGCCACGGGGTGGAGTGAGGGCATAAATATTGATCCGATTCTTTCTTAAGGTCATAAAATATTGTATGGCAGTCTTCTAGACCGAATTGATGATCTGATCCAGTGGTTCGACCCTATGACAATAGTGGCAAAATTTCGAACGGGCAACGGGTGGCGTGAGGGCATAATTATTTATCCGATTCTTTCTTAGGGACATAAAATATTGTATGGCAGCCTCCATGACCGAATTTATGATCTGATTCAGTGGTTCGACCCATACTCAGTTTTTCCTACGGCTCGTGTACTACCCCCTTTGGCAATACTGGCAAAATTTCGAACGGGAAACGGGGTGCCGTGAGGGCATAATTATTGATCCGATTCTTTCTTAAGGTCATAAAATATTGTATGGCAGTCTCCATGACCGAATTTATGATCTGATTCAGTGGTTCGACCCATACTCAATTTTTCCTCCGGCTCGTGTAATACCCCCTATGGCAATACTTGCAAAATTTTGAACGGGCCACGGGGTGGCGTGGGGGCATAATTATTGATCCGATTCTTTCTAAGAGTCATAAAATATTGTATGGCAGTCTCCTAGACCGAATTAATGATCTGATTCAGTGGTTCGACCCATCCTCAGTTTTTCCTCCGGTTCGTGTACTACCCCCTTTTGCAATACTAGCAAAATTTCGAACGGGCAACGGGGTGGCGTGAGGGCATAATTATTGATCCGATTCTTTCTTAAGGTCATAATATATTGTATGGCAGTCTCCATGACCGAATTTATGATCCCATTCAGTGTTTCGACCCATACTCAGTTTTTCCTACGGCTCGTGTACTACCCCCTTTGGCAATACTTGCAAAATTTCGAACGGGCAACGGGTGGCGTGAGGGCATAATTATTTATCTGATTTTTTCTTAGGGTCATAAAATATTGTATGGCAGTCTCCATGACCGAATTTATGATCCGATTCAGTGGTTCAACCCATACTCAGTTTTTCCTACGGCTCGTGTACTACCCCCTTTGGCAATACTGGCAAAATTTCGAACGGGCAACGGGGTGGCGTGAGGGCTTAATAATTGATCCGATTCTTTCTTAGAGTAAAAAAATATTGTATGGCAGTCTCCATGACCGAATTTATGATCCGATTCAGTGGTTCGACCCATACTCAGTTTTTCCTCCGGCTCGTGTAATACCCCCTATGGCAATACTTGCAAAATTTTGAACGGGCTACGGGGTGGCGTGAGGGCATAATTATTGATCCGATTCTTTCTTAGAGTCATAAAATATTGTATGGCAGTTTCCTTGACCGAAATGATGATCCGATTCAGTGGTTCGAACCATCCTCTGTTTTTCCTCCGGTTCGTGTATTACCCCCTTTTGCAATACTGGCAAAATTTCGAACGGGCAACGGGGTGGCGTGAGGGCATAATTATTGATCCGATTCTCTCTTAAGGTCATAATATATTGTATGGCAGTCTACATGACCGAATTTATGATCCGATTCAGTGGTTCAACCCATTCTTAGTTTTTCCTACGGCTCGTGTACTACCCCCTTTGGAAATACTGCCAAAATTTCGAACGGGCAACGGGGTGGCGTGAGGGCATAATTATTGATCCGATTCTTTCTTAGGGTCATAAAATATTGTATGGTAGTCTCCATGACCGAATTTATGATCTGATTCAGTGGTTCGACCCATACTCAGTTTTTCCTCCGGCTCGTGTAATACCCCCTATGGCAATACTTGCAAAATTTTGAACGGGCCACGGGGTGGCGTGAGGGCATAATTATTGATCCGATTGTTTCTTAGAGTCATAAAATATTGTATGGCAGTCTCCTAGACCGAATTGATGATCCGATTCAGTGGTTCGACCCATCCTCAGTTTTTCCTCCGGTTCGTGTACTACCCCCTTTTGCAATACTAGCAAAATTTCGAACGGGCAACGGGTGGCGTGAGGGCATAATTATTGATCCGATTCTTTCTTAGGGTCATTAATCATTGTATGGCAGTCTCCATGACCGATTTTATTATCCGATTCAGTGGTTCAACCCATACTCAGTTTTTCCTACGGCTCGTGTACTACCCCCATTGCCAATACTGGCAAAATTTCGAACGGGCCACGGGGTGGAGTGAGGGCATAAATATTGATCCAATTCTTTCTTAGGGTCATAAAATATTGTATGGCAGTCTCCTAGACCGAATTGATGATCCTATCCAGTGGTTCGACCCTTTGGCAATACTGGCAAAATTTCGAACGGGCAACGGGTGGCGTGAGGGCATAATTATTTATCCGATTATTTCTTAGGGTCATAAAATATTGTATAGAAGTCTCCATGACCGAATTTATGATCCGATTCAGTGGTTCGACCCATACTCAGTTTTTCTCCGGCTCGTGTACTACCCCCTATGGCAATACTGGCAAAATTTCGAACGGGCCACGGGGTGGAGTGAGGGCATAAATATTGATACGATTCTTTCTTAGGGTCATAAAATATTGTATGGCAGTCTCCAAGACCGAATTGATGATCCGATCCAGTGGTTCGACCCTTTGGCAATACTGGAAAAATTTCGAACGAGCAACGGGTGGCGTGAGGGCATAATTATTTATCCGATTCTTTCTTAGGGTTATAAAATATTGTATGGCAGTCTCCATGACCGAATTTATGATCTGATTCAGTGGTTCAACCCATACTCAGGTTTTCCTACGGCTCGTGTACTACCCCCTTTGGCAATACTGGCAAAATTTCGAACGGGCAACGGGGTGGCGTGAGGGCTTAATTATTAATCCGATTCTTTCTTAGAGTCATAAAATATTGTATGGCAGTCTCCTAGACCGAATTGATGATCCTATTCAGTGGTTCGAACCATCATCTGTTTTTCCTCCGGTTCGTGTACTACCCCCGTTTGCAATACTGGCAAAATTTCGAACGGGCAACGGGGTGGCGTGAGGGCATAATTATTGATCCGATTCTTTCTTAAGGTCATAATATATTGTATGGCAGTCTCCATGACCGAATTTATGATCCCATTCAGTGGTTCGACCCATACTCAGTTTTTCCTACGGCTCGTGTACTACCCCCTTTGGAAATACTGCCAAAATTTCGAACGGGCAACGGGGTGGCGTGAGGGCATAATTATTGATCCGATTCTTTCTTAGGGTCATAAATTATTGTATGGCAGTCTCCATGACCGAATTTATGATCTGATTCAGTGGTTCAACCCATACTCAGGTTTTCCTACGGCTCGTGTACTACCCCATTTGGCAATACTTGCAAAATTTCGAACGGGCCACGGGGTGGAGTGAGGGCATAAATATTGATCCGATTCTTTCTTAGGGTCATAAAATATTGTATGGCAGTGTCCTAGACCGAATTGATGATCCGATCCAGTGGTTCGACCCTTTGGCAATACTGGCAAAATTTCGAACGGGCAACGGGTGGCGTGAGGGGATAATTATTTATCTGATTTTTTTTTAGGGTCATAAAATATTGTGTGGCAGTCTCCATGACCGAATTTATGATCCGATTCAGTGGTTCAACCCATACTCAGTTTTTCCTACGGCTCGTGTACTACCCCCTTTGGCAATACTGGCAAAATTTCGAACGGGCAACGGGGTGGCGTGAGGGCTTAATAATTGATCCGATTCTTTCTTAGAGTAAAAAAATATTGTATGGCAGTCTCCATGACCGAATTTATGATCCGATTCAGTGGTTCGACCCATACACAGTTTTTCCTCCGGCTCGTGTAATACCCCCTATGGCAATACTTGCAAAATTTGAACGGGCTACGGGGTGGCGTGAGGGCATAATTATTGATCCGATTCTTTCTTAGAGTCTTAAAATATTGTATGGCAGTTTCCTTGACCGAAATGATGATCCGATTCAGTGGTTCGAACCATCCTCTGTTTTTCCTCCGGTTCGTGTATTACCCCCTTTTGCAATACTGGCAAAATTTCGAACGGGCAACGGGGTGGCGTGAGGGCATAATTATTGATCCGATTCTCTCTTAAGGTCATAATATATTGTATGGCAGTCTACATGACCGAATTTATGATCCGATTCAGTGGTTCAACCCATTCTTAGTTTTTCCTACGGCTAGTGTACTACCCCCTTTGGAAATACTGCCAAAATTTCGAACGGGCAACGGGGTGGCGTGAGGGCATAATTATTGATCCGATTCTTTCTTAGGGTCATAAAATATTGTATGGTAGTCTCCATGACCGAATTTATGATCTGATTCAGTGGTTCGACCCATACTCAGTTTTTCCTCCGGCTCGTGTAATACCCCCTATGGCAATACTTGCAAAATTTTGAACGGGCCACGGGGTGGCGTGAGGGCATAATTATTGATCCGATTGTTTCTTAGAGTCATAAAATATTGTATGGCAGTCTCCTAGACCGAATTGATGATCCGATTCAGTGGTTCGACCCATCCTCAGTTTTTCCTCCGGTTCGTGTACTACCCCCTTTTGCAATACTAGCAAAATTTCGAACGGGCAACGGGTGGCGTGAGGGCATAATTATTGATCCGATTCTTTCTTAGGGTCATTAATCATTGTATGGCAGTCTCCATAACCGATTTTATTATCCGATTCAGTGGTTCAACCCATACTCAGTTTTTCCTACGGCTCGTGTACTACCCCCATTGCCAATACTGGCAAAATTTCGAACGGGCCACGGGGTGGAGTGAGGGCATAAATATTGATCCGATTCTTTCTTAGGGTCATAAAATATTGTATGGCAGTCTCCTAGACCGAATTGATGATCCGATCCAGTGGTTCGACCCTTTGGCAATACTGGCAAAATTTCGAACGGGCAACGGGTGGCGTGAGGGCATAATTATTTATCCGATTCTTTCTTAGGGTCATAAAATATTGTATGGCAGTCTCCATGACCGAATTTATGATCCGATTCAGTGGTTCGACCCATACTCAGTTTTTCTCCGGCTCGTGTACTAGCCCCTATGGCAATACTGGCAAAATTTCGAACGGGCCACGGGGTGGAGTGAGGGCATAAATATTGATACGATTCTTTCTTAGGGTCATAAAATATTGTATGGCAGTCTCCAAGACCGAATTGATGATCCGATCCAGTGGTTCGACCCTTTGGCAATACTGGAAAAATTTCGAACGAGCAACGGGTGGCGTGAGGGCATAATTATTTATCCGATTCTTTCTTAGGGTTATAAAATATTGTATGGCAGTCTCCATGACCGAATTTATGATCTGATTCAGTGGTTCAACCCATACTCAGGTTTTCCTACGGCTCGTGTACTACCCCCTTTGGCAATACTGGCAAAATTTCGAACGGGCAACGGGGTGGCGTGAGGGCTTAATTATTAATCCGATTCTTTCTTAGAGTCATAAAATATTGTATGGCAGTCTCCTAGACCGAATTGATGATCCTATTCAGTGGTTCGAACCATCATCTGTTTTTCCTCCGGTTCTTGTACTACCCCCGTTTGCAATACTGGCAAAATTTCGAACGGGCAACGGGGTGGCGTGAGGGCATAATTATTGATCCGATTCTTTCTTAAGGTCATAATATATTGTATGGCAGTCTCCATGACCGAATTTATGATCCCATTCAGTGGTTCGACCCATACTCAGTTTTTCCTACGGCTCGTGTACTACCCCCTTTGGAAATACTGCCAAAATTTCGAACGGGCAACGGGGTGGCGTGAGGGCATAATTATTGATCCGATTCTTTCTTAGGGTCATAAATTATTGTATGGCAGTCTCCATGACCGAATTTATGATCTGATTCAGTGGTTCAACCCATACTCAGTTTTTCCTACGGCTCGTGTACTACCCCCTTTGGCAATACTTGCAAAATTTCGAACGGGCCACGGGGTGGAGTGAGGGCATAAATATTGATCCGATTCTTTCTTAGGGTCATAAAATATTGTATGGCAGTGTCCTAGACCGAATTGATGATCCGATCCAGTGGTTCGACCCTTTGGCAATACTGGCAAAATTTCGAACGGGCAACGGGTGGCGTGAGGGGATAATTATTTATCTGATTTTTTTTAGGGTCATAAAATATTGTGTGGCAGTCTCCATGACCGAATTTATGATCCGATTCAGTGGTTCAACCCATACTCAGTTTTTCCTACGGCTCGTGTACTACCCCCTTTGGCAATACTGGCAAAATTTCGAACGGGCAACGGGGTGGCGTGAGGGCTTAATAATTGATCCGATTCTTTCTTAGAGTAAAAAAATATTGTATGGCAGTCTCCATGACCGAATTTATGATCCGATTCAGTGGTTCGACCCATACTCAGTTTTTCCTCCGGCTCGTGTAATACCCCCTATGGCAATACTTGCAAAATTTTGAACGGGCTACGGGGTGGCGTGAGGGCATAATTATTGATCCGATTCTTTCTTAGAGTCATAAAATATTGTATGGCAGTTTCCTTGACCGAAATGATGATCCGATTCAGTGGTTCGAACCATCCACTGTTTTTCCTCCGGTTCGTGTATTACCCCCTTTTGCAATACTGGCAAAATTTCGAACGGGCAACGGGGTGGCGTGAGGGCATAATTATTGATCCGATTCTCTCTTAAGGTCATAATATATTGTATGGCAGTCTACATGACCGAATTTATGATCCGATTCAGTGGTTCGACCCATTCTTAGTTTTTCCTACGGCTCGTGTACTACCCCCTTTGGAAATACTGCCAAAATTTCGAACGGGCAACGGGGTGGCGTGAGGGCATAATTATTGATCCGATTCTTTCTTAGGGTCATAAATTATTGTATGGCAGTCTCCATGACCGAATTTATGATCTGATTCAGTGGTTCAACCCATACTCAGTTTTTCCTACGGCTCGTGTACTACCCCCTTTGGCAATACTTGCAAAATTTCGAACGGGCCACGGGGTGGAGTGAGGGCATAAATATTGATCCGATTCTTTCTTAGGGTCATAAAATATTGTATGGCAGTGTCCTAGACCGAATTGATGATCCGATCCAGTGGTTCGACCCTTTGGCAATACTGGCAAAATTTCGAACGGGCAACGGGTGGCGTGAGGGGATAATTATTTATCTGATTTTATTTAGGGTCATAAAATATTGTGTGGCAGTCTCCATGACCGAATTTATGATCCGATTCAGTGGTTCAACCCATACTCAGTTTTTCCTACGGCTCGTGTACTACCCCCTTTGGCAATACTGGCAAAATTTCGAACGGGCAACGGGGTGGCGTGAGGGCTTAATAATTGATCCGATTCTTTCTTAGAGTAAAAAAATATTGTATGGCAGTCTCCATGACCGAATTTATGATCCGATTCAGTGGTTCGACCCATACTCAGTTTTTCCTCCGGCTCGTGTAATACCCCCTATGGCAATACTTGCAAAATTTTGAACGGGCTACGGGGTGGCGTGAGGGCATAATTATTGATCCGATTCTTTCTTAGAGTCATAAAATATTGTATGGCAGTTTCCTTGACCGAAATGATGATCCGATTCAGTGGTTCGAACCATCCACTGTTTTTCCTCCGGTTCGTGTATTACCCCCTTTTGCAATACTGGCAAAATTTCGAACGGGCAACGGGGTGGCGTGAGGGCATAATTATTGATCCGATTCTCTCTTAAGGTCATAATATATTGTATGGCAGTCTACATGACCGAATTTATGATCCGATTCAGTGGTTCGACCCATTCTTAGTTTTTCCTACGGCTCGTGTACTACCCCCTTTGGAAATACTGCCAAAATTTCGAACGGGCAACGGGGTGGCGTGAGGGCATAATTATTGATCCGATTCTTTCTTAGGGTCATAAAATATTGTATGGTAGTCTCCATGACCGAATTTGTGATCTGATTCAGTGGTTCGACCCATACTCAGTTTTTCCTCCGGCTCGTGTAATACCCCCTATGGCAATACTTGCAAAATTTTGAACGGGCCACGGGGTGGCGTGAGGGCATAATTATTGATCCGATTGTTTCTTAGAGTCATAAAATTTTGTATGGCAGTCTCCTAGACCGAATTGATGATCCGATTCAGTGGTTCGACCCATCCTCAGTTTTTCCTCCGGTTCGTGTACTACCCCCTTTTGCAATACTAGCAAAATTTCGAACGGGCAACGGGTGGCGTGAGGGCATAATTATTGATCCGATTCTTTCTTAGGGTCATTAATCATTGTATGCCAGTCTCCATGACCGATTTTATTATCCGATTCAGTGGTTCAACCCATACTCAGTTTTTCCTATGGCTCGTGTACTACCCCCATTGCCAATACTGGCAAAATTTCGAACGGGCCACGGGGTGGAGTGAGGGCATAAATATTGATCCGATTCTTTCTTAGGGTCATAAAATATTGTATGGTAGTCTCCTAGACCGAATTGATGATCCGATCCAGTGGTTCGACCCTTTGGCAATACTGGCAAAATTTCGAACGGGCAACGGGTGGCGTGAGTGCATAATTATTTATCCGATTCTTTCTTAGGGTCATAAAATATTGTATGGCAGTCTCCATGACCGAATTTATGATCCGATTCAGTGGTTCGACCCATACTCAGTTTTTCTCCGGCTCGTGTACTACCCCCTACGGCAATACTGGCAAAATTTCGAACGGGCCACGGGGTGGAGTGAGGGCATAAATATTGATACGATTCTTTCTTAGGGTCATAAAATATTGTATGGCAGTCTCCAAGACCGAATTGATGATCCGATCCAGTGGTTCGACCCTTTGGCAATACTGGAAAAATTTCAAACGAGCAACGGGTGGCGTGAGGGCATAATTATTTATCCGATTCTTTCTTAGGGTCATAAAATATTGTATGGCAGTCTCCATGACCTAATTTATGATCTGATTCAGTGGTTCAACCCATACTCAGGTTTTCCTACCGCTCGTGTACTACCCCCTTTGGCAATACTGGCAAAATTTCGAACGGGCAATGGGGTGGCTTGAGGGCTTAATTATTAATCCGATTCTTTCTTAGAGTCATAAAATATTGTATGGCAGTCTCCTAGACCGAATTGATGATCCTATTCAGTGGTTCGAACCATCATCTGTTTTTCCTCCGGTTCGTGTACTACCCCCGTTTGCAATACTGGCAAAATTTCGAACGGGCAACGGGGTGGCGTGAGGGCATAATTATTGATCCGATTCTTTCTTAAGGTCATAATATATTGTATGGCAGTCTCCATGACCGAATTTATGATCCCATTCAGTGGTTCGACCCATACTCAGTTTTTCCTACGGCTCGTGTACTACCCCCTTTTGAAATACTGCCAAAATTTTGAACGGGCAACGGGGTGGCGTGAGGGCATAATTATTGATCCGATTCTTTCTTAGGGTCATAAATTATTGTATGGCAGTCTCCATGACCGAATTTATGATCTGATTCAGTGGTTCAACCCATACTCAGTTTTTCCTCCGGCTCGTGTAATACCCTCTATGGCAATACTTGCAAAAATTTGAACGGGCCACGGGGTGGCGTGAGGGCATAATTATTGATCCGATTCTTTCTTAGTGTCATAAAATATTGTATGGCAGTCTCCTAGAGCGAATTGATGATCCGATTCAGTGGTTCGACCCATCCTCAGTTTTTCCTCCGGTTCGTGTACTACCCACTTTTGCAATACTAGCAAAATTTCGAACGGGCAACGGGGTGGCGTGAAGGCATAATTATTGATTAGATTCTTTCTTAGGGTCATAAAATATTGTATGGCAGTCTCCATGACCGAATTTATGATCCGATACAGTGGTTCGACCCATACTCAGTTTTTCTCCGGCTCGTGTACTACCCCCTATGGCAATACTGGCAAAATTTCGAACGGGCCACGGGGTGGAGTGAGGGCATAAATATTGATCCGATTATTTCTTAGGGTCATAAAATATTGTATGGCAGTCTCCTAGACCGAATTGATGATCCGATCCAGTGGTTCGACCCTTTGGCAATACTGGCAAAATTTCAAATGGGCAACGGGTGGCGTGAGGGCATAATTATTTATCCGATTCTTTCTTAGGGTCATAAAATATTGTATGGCAGTCTCCATGACCGAATTTATGATCCGATTCAGTGGTTCAAACTATACTCAGTTTTTCCTACGGCTCGTGTACTACCCCCTTTGGCAATACTGGCAAAATTTCGAGCGGGCAACGGGGTGGCGTGAAGGCATAATTATTGATCCGATTCTTTCTTAGGGTTATAAAATATTGTATGGCAGTCTCCATGACCGAATTTATGATCCGACTCAGTGGTTCGACCCATACTCAGTTTTTCCTCCGGCTCGTGTACTACCCCCTATGGCAATACTGGCAAAATTTCGAACGGGCCACGGGGTGGATTGAGGGCATAAATATTGATCCGATTCATTCTTAGGGTCATAAAATATTGTATGGCAGTCTCCTAGACCGAATTGATGATCCGATCCAGTGGTTCGACCCTTTGGCAATACTGGCAAAATTTCAAACGGGCAACGGGTGGCGTGAGGGCATAATTATTTATCCGATTCTTTCTTAGGGTTATAAAATATTGTATGGCAGTCTCCATGACCGAATTTATGATCCGATTCAGTGGTTCAACCCATACTCAGTTTTTCCTACGGCTCGTGTACTACCCCCTTTGGCAATACTGGCAAAATTTCGAGCAGGCAACGGGGTGGCGTGAAGGCATAATTATTGATCCGATTCTTTCTTAGGGTCATAAAATATTTTATGGCAGTCTCCATGACCGAATTTATGATCCGATTCAGTGGTTCAACCCATACTCAGTTTTTCATCCGGCTCGTGTACTACCCCCTATGGCAATACTGGCAAAATTTCGAACGGGCCACGGGGTGGAGTGAGGGCATAAATATTGATCCGATTCTTTCTTAGGGTCATAAAATATTGTATGGCAGTCTCCTAGACCGAATTGATGATCCGATCCAGTGGTTCGACCCTTTGGCAATACTTGCAAAATTTCGAACGGGCAACGGGTGGCGTGAGAGCATAATTATTTATCCGATTCTTTCTTAGGGTCATAAAGTATTGTATGGCAGTCTCCATGACCGAATTTATGATCCGATTCAGTGGTTCGACCCATACTCAGTTTTTCCTACGGCTCGTGTACTACCCCCTTTGGCAATACTGGCAAAATTTCGAACGGGCAACGGGGTGGCGTGAGGGCTTAATTATTGATCCGATTCTTTCTTAGGGTCATAAAAAATTGTATGGCGGTCACCATGACCGAATTTATGATCTGATTCAGTGGTGCGACCCTTACTCAGTTTTTCCTCCGGCTCCTGTACTACCCCCTATGGCAATACTGGCAAAATTTTGAACGGGCCACGGGGTGGCGTGAGGGCATAATTATTGATCCGATTCTTTCTTAGGGTCATAAAATATTGTATGGCAGTCTCCTGGACCGAATTGATGATCCGATTCAGTGTTTCGACCCATCCTCTGTTTTCCCTCCGGTTCGTGTACTACCCCCTTTTGCAATACTAGCAAAATTTCGAACGGGCAACGGGTGGCGTGAGGTCATAATTATTGATCTGATTCTTTCTTAGGGTTATAAAATATTGTATGGCAGTCTCCATGACCGAATCTATGATCCGATTCAGTGGTTCGACCCATACTCAGTTTTTCTCCGACTCGTGTACTACCCCCTATGGCAATACTGGCAAAATTTCGAACGGGCCACGGGGTGGAGTGAGTGCATAAATATTGATCCGATTCTTTCTTAGGGTCATAAAATATTGTATGGCAGTCTCCATGACCGAATTATGATCCGATTCAGTGGTTCAACCCATACTCAGTTTTTCCTACGGCTCGTGTACTACCCCCTTTGGCAATACTGGCAAAATTTCGAGCGGGCAACGGGGTGGCGTGAAGGCATAATTATTGATCCGATTCTTTCTTAGGGTCATAAAATATTTTATGGCAGTCTCCATGACCGAATTTATGATCCGATTCAGTGGTTCGACCCATACTGAGTTTTTCCTCCGGCTCGTGTACTACCCCCTATGGCAATACTGGCAAAATTTCGAACGGGCCACGGGGTGGAGTGAGGGCATAAATATTGATCCGATTCTTTCTTAGGGTCATAAAATATTGTATGGCAGTCTCCTAGACCGAATTGATGATCCGATCCAGTGGTTCGACCCTTTGGCAATAGTGGCAAAATTTCGAACGGGCAACGGGTGGCGTGAGAGCATAATTATTTATCCGATTCTTTCTTAGGGTCATAAAGTATTGTATGGCAGTCTCCATGACCGAATTTATGATCCGATTCAGTGGTTCGACCCATACTCAGTTTTTCCTACGGCTCGTGTACTACCCCCTTTGGTAATACTGGTAAAATTTCGAACGGGCAACGGGGTGGCGTGAGGGCTTAATTATTGATCCGATTCTTTCTTAGGGTCATAAAAAATTGTATGGCGGTCACCATGACCGAATTTATGATCTGATTCAGTGGTGCGACCCTTACTCAGTTTTTCCTCCGGCTCCTGTACTACCCCCTATGGCAATACTGGCAAAATTTTGAACGGGCCACGGGGTGGCGTGAGGGCATAATTATTGATCCGATTCTTTCTTAGGGTCATAAAATATTGTATGGCAGTCTCCTGGACCGAATTGATGATCCGATTCAGTGTTTCGACCCATCCTCTGTTTTCCCTCCGATTCGTGTACTACCCCCTTTTGCAATACTAGCAAAATTTCGAACGGGCAACGGGTGGCGTGAGGTCATAATTATTGATCTGATTCTTTCTTAGGGTTATAAAATATTGTATGGCAGTCTCCATGACCGAATTTATGATCCGATTCAGTGGTTCGACCTATACTCAGTTTTTCTCCGACTCGTGTACTACCCCCAATGGCAATACTGGCAAAATTTCGAACGGGCCACGGGGTGGAGTGAGGGCATAAATATTGATCCGATTCTTTCTTAGGGTCATAAAATATTGTATGGCAGTCTCCATGACCGAATTATGATCCGATTCAGTGGTTCAACCCATACTCAGTTTTTCCTACGGCTCGTGTACTACCCCCTTTGTCAATACTGGCAAAATTTCGAACGGGCAACGGGGGGTGGCGTGAGGGCTTAATTATTGATCCGATTCTTTCTTAGGGTCATAAAATATTGTATGGCAGTCTCCATGACCGAATTTATGATCCGATTCAGTGGTTCAACCCATACTCAGTTTTTCCTACGGCTCGTGTACTACCACCTTTGGCAATACTGGCAAAATTTCGAACGGGCCACGGGTGGAGTGAGGGCATAAATATTGATCCGATTATTTATTAGGGTCATAAAATATTGTATGGCAGTCTCCTAGACCGAATTGATGATCCGATCCAGTGGTTCGACCCTTTGGCAATACTGGCAAAATTTCAAACGGGCAACGGGTGGCGTGAGGGCATAATTATTTATCCGATTCTTTCTTAGGGTCATAAAATATTGTATGGCAGTCTCCATGACCGAATTTATGATCCGATTCAGTGGTTCAAACTATACTCAGTTTTTCCTACGGCTCGTGTACTACCCCCTTTGGCAATACTGGCAAAATTTCGAGCGGGCAACGGGGGTGGCGTGAAGGCATAATTATTGATCCGATTCTTTCTTAGGGTTATAAAATATTGTATGGCAGTCTCCATGACCGAATTTATGATCCGACTCAGTGGTTCGACCCATACTCAGTTTTTCCTCCGGCTCGTGTACTACCCCCTATGGCAATACTGGCAAAATTTCGAACGGGCCACGGGGTGGATTGAGGGCATAAATATTGATCCGATTCATTCTTAGGGTCATAAAATATTGTATGGCAGTCTCCTAGACCGAATTGATGATCCGATCCAGTGGTTCGACCCTTTGGCAATACTGGCAAAATTTCAAACGGGCAACGGGTGGCGTGAGGGCATAATTATTTATCCGATTCTTTCTTAGGGTTATAAAATATTGTATGGCAGTCTCCATGACCGAATTTATGATCCGATTCAGTGGTTCAACCCATACTCAGTTTTTCCTACGGCTCGTGTACTACCCCCTTTGGCAATACTGGCAAAATTTCGAGCAGGCAACGGGGTGGCGTGAAGGCATAATTATTGATCCGATTCTTTCTTAGGGTCATAAAATATTTTATGGCAGTCTCCATGACCGAATTTATGATCCGATTCAGTGGTTCAACCCATACTCAGTTTTTCATCCGGCTCGTGTACTACCCCCTATGGCAATACTGGCAAAATTTCGAACGGGCCACGGGGTGGAGTGAGGGCATAAATATTGATCCGATTCTTTCTTAGGGTCATAAAATATTGTATGGCAGTCTCCTAGACCGAATTGATGATCCGATCCAGTGGTTCGACCCTTTGGCAATACTGGCAAAATTTCGAACGGGCAACGGGTGGCGTGAGAGCATAATTATTTATCCGATTCTTTCTTAGGGTCATAAAGTATTGTATGGCAGTCTCCATGACCGAATTTATGATCCGATTCAGTGGTTCGACCCATACTCAGTTTTTCCTACGGCTCGTGTACTACCCCCTTTGGCAATACTGGCAAAATTTCGAACGGGCAACGGGGTGGCGTGAGGGCTTAATTATTGATCCGATTCTTTCTTAGGGTCATAAAAAATTGTATGGCGGTCACCATGACCGAATTTATGATCTGATTCAGTGGTGCGACCCTTACTCAGTTTTTCCTCCGGCTCCTGTACTACCCCCTATGGCAATACTGGCAAAATTTTGAACGGGCCACGGGGTGGCGTGAGGGCATAATTATTGATCCGATTCTTTCTTAGGGTCATAAAATATTGTATGGCAGTCTCCTGGACCGAATTGATGATCCGATTCAGTGTTTCGACCCATCCTCTGTTTTCCCTCCGGTTCGTGTACTACCCCCTTTTGCAATACTAGCAAAATTTCGAACGGGCAACGGGTGGCGTGAGGTCATAATTATTGATCTGATTCTTTCTTAGGGTTATAAAATATTGTATGGCAGTCTCCATGACCGAATCTATGATCGATTCAGTGGTTCGACCCATACTCAGTTTTTCTCCGACTCGTGTACTACCCCCTATGGCAATACTGGCAAAATTTCGAACGGGCCACGGGGTGGAGTGAGGGCATAAATATTGATCCGATTCTTTCTTAGGGTCATAAAATATTGTATGGCAGTCTCCATGACCGAATTATGATCCGATTCAGTGGTTCAACCCATACTCAGTTTTTCCTACGGCTCGTGTACTACCCCCTTTGGCAATACTGGCAAAATTTCGAGCGGGCAACGGGTGGTGGCGTGAAGGCATAATTATTGATCCGATTCTTTCTTAGGGTCATAAAATATTTTATGGCAGTCTCCATGACCGAATTTATGATCCGATTCAGTGGTTCGACCCATACTGAGTTTTTCCTCCGGCTCGTGTACTACCCCCTATGGCAATACTGGCAAAATTTCGAACGGGCCACGGGGTGGAGTGAGGGCATAAATATTGATCCGATTCTTTCTTAGGGTCATAAAATATTGTATGGCAGTCTCCTAGACCGAATTGATGATCCGATCCAGTGGTTCGACCCTTTGGCAATAGTGGCAAAATTTCGAACGGGCAACGGGTGGCGTGAGAGCATAATTATTTATCCGATTCTTTCTTAGGGTCATAAAGTATTGTATGGCAGTCTCCATGACCGAATTTATGATCCGATTCAGTGGTTCGACCCATACTCAGTTTTTCCTACGGCTCGTGTACTACCCCCTTTGGTAATACTGGTAAAATTTCGAACGGGCAACGGGGTGGCGTGAGGGCTTAATTATTGATCCGATTCTTTCTTAGGGTCATAAAAAATTGTATGGCGGTCACCATGACCGAATTTATGATCTGATTCAGTGGTGCGACCCTTACTCAGTTTTTCCTCCGGCTCCTGTACTACCCCCTATGGCAATACTGGCAAAATTTTGAACGGGCCACGGGGTGGCGTGAGGGCATAATTATTGATCCGATTCTTTCTTAGGGTCATAAAATATTGTATGGCAGTCTCCTGGACCGAATTGATGATCCGATTCAGTGTTTCGACCCATCCTCTGTTTTCCTCCGATTCGTGTACTACCCCCTTTTGCAATACTAGCAAAATTTCGAACGGGCCACGGGGTGGAGTGAGGGCATAAATATTGATC